>NC_036838.1:18998736-19000749 GCF_002910315.2 Salvelinus sp. IW2-2015
CTCTGGCTACGCACCGTAAAGCCGTATCGGAGCGCCAAGTCTAGGTCCAAGAGGCTTCTAAACAGCTTCTATGGCTACCCAGACTATTTGCATTGCCCCCCCTTCTACATTGCTACTATTCTCTGTTATTATCTATGCATAGTCACTTTAATTCACTCAATTACCTTGACACCGGTGCCCCCGTATATTGACTCTGTACCCCGGTACCCCCTGTATATATCCCCGCTATTGTTATTTACTGCTGCTCTCAATTATTTGCTATTCTTATCTCTTACTTTTTTAAAGGTATTTTCTTAAAACTGAATGGTTGGTTAAGGCTTTAAGTAAGCATTTCACTGTAATGAAATTTGATGTTGATTTGAAATGCTTACTCACGAGCCCTTAAACTTCTTGACCCTACGGATCCCGTTACCGGTCATTTTCCTAAACAACCACTGAATTGCAGAGCGCCAAATTCAAATATAATACAAAAAATATTTATAATCATGCAATCACAAGTGAAATATACCAAACACACCTTAGCTTGTTGTAATCCACCTATCGTGTCAGATTTTGAAAATATGCTTTACAGCGAAAGCAATCCAAGCGTTTGTGAGTGTATCAATCAATGCTAGAACCGTTAGCCTTAATTAGCTTGTCACGAAAGTCAGAAAAGCAATAAAATTAATCGCTTACCTTTAATAATCTTCGGATGTTGTACTCACGAGACTCCCAGTTACACAATAAATGTTATTTTTGTTCGATAAATATTAGTTTTATAACAAAAAAACGGCATTTGAGTTGCGTCTTATGTTCAGAAAACTACAGCCTCGTTCCGTTCCTGAAAGGCAGACGAAAATTCCCAAAAGTATCCGTAATGTTCGTAAAACATGTCAAACTTTTTTTATAATCAATCCTCAGGTTGTTTTTAACATACATAATCGATAATATTTCAACCGGACGATAAACCTATTCAATAAAAGAGAGAAAAGAAAATGTCGAGCTACCCCTCTCGCCCGCAGGAACTAATCAAAGGACACCTGACTCGGTTTGAAAAAACTCGCAAATTTTAAGGGGCAGGCAACAGAACAGGGATTTAAAAGAAAAAAAAGCACTTCCGGGTTGGATTTCCTCAGGTTTTGCCTGAATCAGTTTTGTTATACTCACAGACAAATCTCTCCTCCTTTTTTTTGTGTTGGAGTGTAATAAATAATATAGTTTCGTATTCATGCACAGCTGTCAAGAGTAACACATCTCGACATTTGATTTCACTGTATGACAGAGGTCGGAACCAAAATAATAAAGAACCATTATTTTTATTGTTCCGTTCCACTGTTTTGACCAGCAAAATAAAGTTCAGAACCCGTTCACCCCCCAAAAAGATCTGATTTATATCGTTCCTTTCTGTTCCTGATTTWTKWWWATTTTTATTACATTTAGCTCAACATTAAATTACTTCACCAATGGATAGAGCAGCTTGCTATGAAGCGGGCGAGCTATGTATTGTACATGCATTGGACAGTCAAGTGTAGTGTATGGTGCGACATGCGACTGAAATTTTGCAGGTGATGCGAGCGCTGGGCATCTTGTTTTTATGACATGCATTATCTGAATTAGGCCCACAGATTTATACCTACTGAGTAGCTGATTCTATGAACTAACTTTGAACTTTGAACCCTTGATCATGACTCTCAGTTCCATTACATTACACATAATGCCGCCTCGAGTTTTCCTGAGCTAGCTAACAAGCTTGTGTGTGCAGAGCGGCTCCAGAATTAAAATAAAAACGCGTCTTACCTTTTTTTAATAAATCCACTTTGAAACGTGATAACGATAGTATCCTTGAAAAGTTCGGCCATTGTTCTCTAATAAAAAAAAATCTGTCTCCCTAATTTCTCAATCACGCCTGTAAGGTCAGTAGCTACAGTAGACTATGCATGCAGTAGACCGTGTTTCTACATCTGCATTGCTTGCTGTTTGGAGTTTTAAGCTGGGATTCTGTATAGCACTTTGTGACATCAGCTAATGTAAAAA
>NC_036838.1:19000774-19011525 GCF_002910315.2 Salvelinus sp. IW2-2015
ACGTGCTCAATTCTAACTGCGTGGTGGATTAAGTTAACAATACCTGGGTATTAGTTATTAAATTTCATGAGGAACATAGATACTATTGTGCAGTAGATATTCCTTCTGGTGTGGAGCGGGCCAGACCATTGAGGTCCCTGCATTAAGTACTCTGCACGTGCACCTCTTTCCTCCTCATGGAAAAGCAGACAACATCGACCCTTACTAAAACACACCCAGATTTGGCCCAAGATGTTGCGTGGGCATGATACAACAGTACCCCACACCACCTAAGATACACCTTCGTTCACCAGCCAAGGGATTGTGCCGTGTGTTCGTCTGGTGTAGCATACTCCCAGAGTTAATGCAATGAGGTTGTGTACCGTATCACGCCAAAATAGATTACATAAATAATCCCTCTTTTAGATACCCCACATCATGATCAAGATGAGGTACGCGAATTACTTATATGTATTGACTCAGAGAGTTGACTCGTTTGACTACATAGTAATAACATTGGATTTACCACGAAATTGTGGACTGTTTAAACTCCTCTCTATCGCTGTTTCATATCTTGTTCGATTTAAAAGTTCTTAATTAGTCCAACACCCATGCTAACCAATTTTGTGAGCTTCGCTATTTTATAGTCCGATCCTTTGTACTTCCTGCGCAATGGTCGTGTTCTTTGCTAATAAAATATAGGTGTTAGTGTCTTAAAAACACAGTGGACAACCATCACACACAGCTCAATACGCTTACTAGCAGTTCGCCACGTTACGGTCACAACGCACCAACAAGGATGCAGTACATATGTCATCAACTCAGAAAATTGTATTGTTCGCGTATAATGTTGTGCTCATGGTGTTGGTTTAATGAGGCGGTCTCATATAAGAACCGTTCGTTGAAACCATGTATGATTTCATCCTACAAGTATGTTTTTTATTATTAACCTAAATAAATAACTGTCAGCTATAAAGCATAGGAAAATTTACGAAGCGTGTCCTTAATATTTCAATTCCTTTCTTGTGTTACATGACATCCCGTGTAACTTCATGCTGGTGCAGTTTGGATTTTTTATTGCAAAAATAAATTTAAAAACTTATTCGGACCGCAATTTAATTAATCGTTCTGAATCCAGTGGTCCTCTGGAGTGGTTATGAATAAAAGGTTTTAAAAAAATTCTCTGCTATGGCGGCACGCAAAATAAAAAACTAATCAGAACTCCCAAGTTGGCCAATCGAAATGTCTTCTCCAATAGTTGGGGCTCAGAAAGCATGCCGCTCCGGTTGGGGTGTTAATCTAGTACTACTTATTGCTTGAATGGGGGGGGGGGGAAGTTCTGCATCGTTGCTTAGAGGGAGCATTTAAGATGTAGAAAATGGGCGTCCTTCCTCACATTGCGTCACATCGATAAGATACCGTAATTTGAACGGCACTATCATTTCTCCCCGTGCCTCAATAATTATACATTACCGATCAACGCATACGCAGCAACCATTGATAAAATACGTCTATTGTGAATGCACGGCTGGCTGTCTCTCCACAGCTCTTCTGGTGGGGGGCTCTATGGTGCGGCTCTGTTCCTGCCGCGCCCATAGCAGTCGCCTCCATCCGTTCTATTCCAGTCTTCCGTCCTCATAGTGAGCACGTGTATCCTTATTCCCCCTGTGTCCTGTCAGACAACTAATCTTCACGCCCGTATCGCCCGACGCAAAAAGCTTCCCTCCTTCGGTTCCACAGAACCGCCACTAGAGTAGAGGTGTTTTGGAGAAAACCCAGTCAGACGGTTGTGTAGCAATTCCTGAAGGGACGGGTTCTTATTACACTATACTCGTAGGAGGAGAGGAGATAGGAAGCGTATTATAGTGAGTGGACGAGCAATCATGAAGGGATGTAGGCGAGACAAGTGGGTGGTGTCTTATGAAGTTCAATTGACCAGACATCCCTAGATGTCCAATGACAACAATCATTGCAAATACCGACATGATGCGGGGGATGCTATGCCCACCCTTGCTTAACTGCGCAGCGTACATATGGATCATCAAGAACTGTCTGAAAGAACCAGTGTAATAGCTGGATGCTCATCACTAAAACTTGAGATTTATATCTATATCTGTCCACAGATGATCTCTAACACCAACAAAAGTTCAGCGCAATTTAGAGTACGTAGGGTTATGTCATTTTGATTGTCTCTGCGAAGACACTGCATCAGCCTACCTCCACGCAGTTGCTGACTTCCCGTGCGACTCATTGAAAATGTCGACCTGTGTGGGTCGCTCTACTATAAGACGTCAAAATATAATTACCCATCTATATTATCCGGATTTGGGCCTGTCTCCCACAGAACAAAGTCATATAAGTTTCTTATACTGTATTTCATTGTATGTCGTTGTTCTTGGGGGAGGTGTGAGAAAAGGGATTACGCTTGTTTTGATTCTGTTCCTTTTATTTTATTGCTATCAAGCAACGCCTGACTCTCGTCCTAAGGGTTGGCTCCGGACTCTCACGCATTGCTCTTAGCTCACGGTTCGAGGGCGTGTCGTCAGAATAAGCAACACAACCCTGTATCTTATGTTTCAAATTGGACCACGAAGTCTAGGCTCAAACCAAATCTTCTGGCTTACTGGTGGCTTTGGTCTAAATTGTCTAACAATATTCCTGGCTCCTCCAATTCATATGATGAATGATATACTCCACATGGTTTAATTGCAACTTACGTCATCATATAAGAAGTTATACTTGGCTGTGGCGGCCTCAATTCTAATTCTTTTGATTATCCTCCTCCATCCTCTCAATATGTTCGTTCGTTTCTGACGGTATTGACTAACGTAGATATGTTGATGCGACGTATTTGTACTAGTAGACTACATTTATACTAATGTACTTTTGATTAATTCAAAGCACGAGATTTTAGTTTCATTGATTGTATTCGGTTATCTCCCTCCGTAGATCGGAATTTAAAGGTTTAACAGAGATCGTTGCGTTTGACAAGAGTCTGTTACAACGGTTAATTATAAAATAAACAATTTTTCGAGTAACTAATGTCCAATCACCCAATGACTACTTATATAGTCTCAATATTCTGGAAAATCCAATTCTTTGGCAACTACACAATTTACCAGCTCGCGACAGGCAACAAGATAACAGGATAATGCACATGAGGAACGCTCCTGGGGCTGGAACATTCCAAGGCGAGTGATATTATCTACAGGCGGTAATCTCAGCAGGAACTGTGTTTATGGAATGAATCGGTTAAGATTGTCTCAGAGGTGAGAAGAATCTAACGGAACCAACAAGACGACAGCAGCAACAAGCAGCTGACACGAAAGTAACATAGGAAGTGGTTGAATATGGTGAATGTGGCGACATATTTAACCACTTTGATTGGTCAGTACAGGTTTATTGAACTTAATGCTCTGGTGAAAATATATCGTTAGGTCAGGGGCGATCAGATCGGAGATGTCGGAGCACAACTGACAGTTCTCTCTTCATCTGATCTGATATGTTCAAGCGTGTGATAAGGTGGTGAATTACTGACTGATTACCCGTAACCTCTCACGACACGATACTGATTATACACAAATGACATTATTGAAGATAGCAGTCATTGAGTGTAGGCTTACGATTTAATATTTGTAAATGAGAAGTTGGATCCGGAAAGCAGAGTTGAGGGGTTGGGATACACTATGAGGATTCTCGATGGAACAAGATGATACATTACACTTAATGGTTTCATTGTTACTCGATGTGCTAAAAACCATAACTTAACTACCAGTGCTGCGATCAGGATGTGAATATTAAACTTGCTTTGACATGTTTTATGTCTCTGAACTCTATGATGACGGAATCACACATTTTGGCGATTTTCTAGTGATGAATGGTTTTACTTGTCTTTGTGTTTTTATTTGTTTGACTTGCGTTTGTCTTCACTAGCCCTGAGTGGACATGAGCCAATGCTCTTATACCCTTTATTCAGTGTAATTCTCAACTACCGCATACCGTTCTAGACTGATATTCGTTACAGCACTGCGATTGCCGTTAGATCCCCGTCAGTACCTATAAGTCTGTTTTTTTATTAATAGTAATTCCAACCCACCCCGCCACACATTAAACCCCGATCCCTTCCGAGCGGCCTGCACACATGTTGTTATCATGTCTGGCCATATCCGTACATCACAGTCTGGTTTGATCTTATCCAGCCCCAATCGCCGGTCCGAGCGTTGTGCCCTCTCCCCTTCTTTTTTTTTTCTCACTCATTTTCCATTGCCTTCCCTTCGGCCGCCATTTATTTCCCTTTTGTGCGGATATAAGCGAGTCAAAAGCCTTCTATCCTGCAACCCTCAGTATATCCCATCAGACCACCACCCACGATCCCCAATTCTTCTAACACTACCCAACTCACAATTCAGCCAGGCAAAAGCACACAAATAGCCTTTTAAGAGAGTCAATGCCAAACCCCTCGCTTGCTGCCTGTTTCGCGTAGTCGCTCCTCCTAGAATCAGCCAGATCCAATTTCAAAGTCGTTTATAGATTAAGAAAAACCCCCGCGAATGTTGTCTGTTAAATTTCCTCTGACTCGCCTGACTCTCCCGTTCCCCGTTCTCTCCCAACGTCCTTTTAATCCCGTTCTTATTTTTCGTTCCATGCGCACCTGTAGCTACATTGCTCCCGTCCTCACTTTTCACATCCCCACCCACACAAACCTACCCCCTTCCACCCCCGCATCACCCGCACCCCAACTCATCTTTGCCTGCCACCCGCCTCGCCACGCCCTACTAGCCCGAGTTTCCACCCAAACGCAAGCCATTGGTCACTTCCATTCTAGTCTCCGCTGTGTCGCATCCCAGCGTTGCAGCCCTACTAGCCTCAACGCGCCAGACTCTTTAATTTCAGCCTTACAATTACTCACTGACTAAGATTCCTCTTATACACACAACCATTCTTCGCCACGGCTGTTTGATGGGGTTGAGGTCAGAGCTCTGTGTCCAGCCAGTCAGAGTTCCTTCGACAACCCGATTCAACAACATTTCTTGATGGATCTTTGCTTGATGCCGGGGAAATTGTCATGGCTCGAAAACAGGAACAGGGCATCCCAAACCCATGTTGCCAATAAAGTTGGAAGCACAATGAATTGTCTAGAATGTCATTGTATGCTGTAGCGATTAAGATTTCCGCTTCACGGGAACTAAGGGCCTAGCCCGAACCATGAAAAACATCCCCAGAACACCATTATTCCATCTCACCAAACTTTACAGTTGGCCATCTGGTGCTTCGGCCGCAGGCTAGGATTCTCGCCAGATGGTGAAGCGCTCGATTCATCCACTACACCAAAACAGTTCTCAACTTGCACAGGAGGTCCATGGCCGTGAGCTTATCCCCTTCACTATCTGGCCGCATGTCTTTGGGCATTTCGCGCTGGTGATCTTAATCCCCCAGCTTCCTCCTTCTACCTCCCCACTTCTGCCTCCCTACCCTCGCCCTCAGCTGGTTTCTTCTCCCTCGTCCCCTCCGGCTGACCCTTCTTCGCTTCTGCCTCCCGTCTCCTCCGGGCCAGTTTCCACTCCCCCTCCCCCTCCCCTGTGGCTCGCACACCCCGCTATGCCAGATTCTCCCATCAACATAATTCCCACCCTGTTCCCACCCGCCGCCGCTCGATCGCTCTCCCGGCCTCTACTTCCCAGCCTCCTTCGCTCCCCTATGCCCCTTCCTCATCATCCTTCCACTCTCCCTCTTCTATCTGCTTCCCGCCACGCCCCCCGTAACGATTTTTCAAATCTGACCCGTGGTTGGATTCACAAGAGGTTAATCTTTAAACTATGTAAAATTGTTTTGTTTTCTGAATTTTTATAATGAGTATTTCTGTATTTGATTTGGGCCCAGCAGTTTACTGGCTGTTGAAGAGGTGGGACGCTAACGTTCACGTACCCAGGGAGGTTAATGATAGTCACGTCACAACACCCATGCCCTCTGCACACACCGAACCGTCTCACCGAAACATGGAACCGAACTAACCTTACTTTACCCCGGCCCCTCCGACCCACACCACCACACCCCCCCCCCCAAATTCCACCCTCGCCCACAACCACACCTCCTCCCGGCCCCCCCACCACCCCCAGCCCCCCCACTCACCCCCCCGCTCCCATCCCACTCTCACTCCCTCATAGCGTTCACATCCGTCTGCACGGCCACCCAGAGCCCCACACCCCCGCCGCGCCGCCCCACCCCCGTCCCCCCTCCACCCCATAATCCCATTCGCCCCCCGTCGCCCCCCCATCCGCCACCCCCGCTCCCACCTCGTTCCCCACCTCCCCTCCCCACGCCCCCACCCGCCACCACCCGAGTCCACCTAATACCCCAACCTCAAACTATAACCTCAACCGCCATAGTCACTCAATTCCCTAAAAAATTCAGCGTCAAACTCATCATCTAACTGTTCTGGAACAGAACGCGTTATTTGAAAAAAACATGGGAACTGGTTAATAACGTTATTTTACATTCCGGGCATTTTTTTGTCCCAAAAAACAGTGCATAGTCCAAACATCAATCAAATGTATTATAAAGCCATTCAAACGCAGTCAAAACAGGCAGACAAAAAATCCAAATTGTATCCGTAAAGTTCATAGAAACATGTCAAACGATGTTTATATTCAATCCTCAGGTTGTTTTTAGCCTAAATAATCGATAATATTTCAACCTTAAATCGGCCGGCCCATATGTATGTTCTGGCTTGAGGTATTCAGTAATTCACCCTTACACGCTGACTTCATCAGAGAAACTGTCACGTGTGCTCCCTCTCCGGCCTCTAGGTCACCAGGCTGCTCGTTATGGCGCACACCTGTCACCATCATTACGCACGCCTGCGCGTCGTTAGACTCACCTGGACTCCATCACTTCCTTGATTACCTGCCTTATATATCACTCCCTTTGGTTCCTTCCCCAGGCGTCATTGTTTCTGTTTCTGTTTCATGTATGTGCGTTGTTCGAGGTTCTTGGTTTGGATTATGTTCTGTTTATTTTATTAAAACACTCACTCCCTGAACTTGCTTCCCGACTCTCAGCGCACATCGTTACAGAAACAACACCGGAGGCAACAATAGTATCTTGTTCAAATTGACACAGAAGCACCTCAACAACAAATCTTGCTACGGCTCTAATGGTGTCTAACATAATCTGCTCCTCAATTCATATAGACTGAATTCAACATCAAGGCCTCATTCTATCTTAGATTCCTCGCACGGGGCTCCAATATGTCGTGACGTGACTATCATTAATCTGTTGACTGWTATTTATGGAATCAAACTAATTATGTTTAATTGTTACTCGATTAAGTTATACAGATATCTCTTACATCAATAACAGTAAATTATTAATTATTACCTCATCAGTCTCATTCTGAATGTTGCATAATCCGTGGATCTGCAAGAACCCTAGCCCTTTAGAATATTTACTGCTACACAAATTGATTTAATTATTTATTTATTAACTAACTAAATAATTACACAGAATACCCATACACACTTACATGAGATAAGTTAGTTAATAAATAATATTAAATCAATTGTGTAGCAAAAATTCTAAAGGGCTAGGGTTCTTGCAGATCCACGGATTATGCAACATTCAGAATGAGACTGATGAAGTAATAAATAATTACTGTTATTGATGTAAAGATATCTGTATAACTTAATCGAGTAACAATTAAACATAATTAGTTTGATTCCCATAAATAACAGTCAACAGATAATATAGTCACGTCACGACATATTGGAGCCCCGTGCGAGGAATCTAAGATAGAATGAGGCCTTGATGTTGAATTCAGTCTATATGAATTGAGGAGCAGATTATGTTAGACACCATTAGAGCCGTAGCAAGATTTGTTGTTGAGGTCTTCTGTGTCAATTTGAACAAGATACTATTGTTGCCTCCGGTTGTTTCTGTAACGATGTGCGCTGAGAGTCGGGAAGCAAGTTCAGGGAGTGAGTGTTTAATAAAATAAACAGAACATAATCCAAACCAAGAACCTCGAACAACGCACATACATGAAACAGAAACAATGACGCCTGGGTAAGGAACCAAAGGGAGTGATATATAAGGCAGGTAATCAAGGAAGTGATGGAGTCCAGGTGAGTCTAACGACGCGCAGGCGTGCGTAATGATGGTGACAGGTGTGGCGCCATAACGAGCAGCCTGGTGACCTAGAGGCCGGAGAGGGAGCACACGTGACAGTTTCTCTGATGAAGTCAGCGTGTAAGGGTGAATTACTGAATACCTCAAGCCAGAACATACATATGGGCCGCCGATTAAGGTTGAAATATTATCGATTATTTAGGCTAAAAACAACTGAGGATTGAATAAAACATCGTTTGACATGTTTCTATGAACTTTACGGATACAATTTGGATTTTTTGTCTGCCTGTTTTGACTGCGTTTGAGCTGTGGATTACTGAAAAACGTGCCACAAAATGGAGGTTTTTGGATATAAAGAGACTTTATCGAAAAAAGGAACAGTTATTGAGTAAATAATGTCTGCTGAGTGCAACCATTTGAAGATCATCAAGGTAAGGGGATGAATTTATCTCTATTTCTGACTGTGTACTCTTCTACTTGGCTGGTTACTGTTTGTAATGATTTGTCTGCTGGGCTATGTCTCAAATATCGATGGTATGCTTTCGCCGTAAAGCATTTTTCAAATCTGACACCGTGGTTGATTCACAAGAGGTTAATCTTTAAACCTATGTAAATATGTTTTGTTTTCTGAATTTTATAATGAGTATTTCTGTATGAATTGGCGCCCAGCAGTTCACTGGCTGTTGAAGAGGTGGACGCTAACGTCTCACGTACCCAGGAGAGGTTAATGATAGTCACGTCACAACACTGTTCTGGAACAGAACCGTTATTTGAAAACATGGGAACTGGTTAATAACGTTATTTTACATTCGGGCATTTTTTCATGTCCACAAAAAACAGTGCATAGTCAATCAATCAATCAAATGTATTATAAAGCCATTTTTACATTAGCTGATGTCACAAAGTGCTATACAGAACCAGCTTAAAACTCCAAACAGCAAGCAATGCAGATGTAGAACACGGTCTACTGCATGCATAGTCTACTGTAGCTACTGACCTTACAGGCGTGATTGAGAATTAGGGAGAGAGATTTTTTTTATTAGAGAACAATGGCCGAACTTTTCAGGATACTAATCGTCACGTTCAAAGTGGATTATTAAAAAAGGTAAGACGCGTTTTTATTTTAATTCTGGAGCCGCTCTGCACACAAAGCTTGTAGCTAGCTCAGGAAAACCGAGGCGGCATATGTGTAATGTAATGGAACTGAGAGTCATGATCAAGGTTCAAAGTTCAAAGTTAGTTCATAGAATCAGCTCCCAGTAGGTATGAATTTGTGGGCCTAATTCAGATAATGCATGTCATAAAAACAAGTGCCCAGCGCTCTCATCACCTGCAGTCGCATGTCGCACCATACACTACACTTGACTGTCCAATGCATGTACAATACATAGCTCGCCCTTCATAGCAAGCTGCTCTATCCATTGGTGAAGTAATTTAATGTTGAGCTAAATGTAATAAAAATTTCAAAAATCAGGAACAGAAAGGAACGATATAAATCAGATCTTTTTGGGGGGTGAACGGGTTCTGAACTTTATTTTGCTGGTCAAAACAGTGGAACGGAACAATAAAAATAATGGTTCTTTATTATTTTGGTTCCGACCTCTGTCTACAGTGAAATCAAATGTCGAGATGTGTTACTCTTGACAGCTGTGCATGAATACGAAACTATATATTTATTACACCCAACACACAAACAAACACACGGACACAAACACACACATGCACATTGACGCCACACACACACACATTATTTACACTCTTACATACGCAGCTGCTACTCTCTGTTATGCTACGCATAGTCACTTTACCCTCCCTAAATGTCATATTACCTCAATTACTCGACTAAAATGTACACCTGCACATTGACTCGGTTTCACGTTCTGACCTTAGTCCTTTTTTATGTCTTATTTTCAGTTTGGTCAGGGCGTGAGTTGGGGTGGGCATTCTATGTTGTTTTTCTATGTTTTGTTCTGTTGTTAGATTTCTATGTGTTGGGCCTAGTATGGTTCTCAATCAGAGGCAGGTGTCAGTCGTTGTCTTGATTGGGAGCCATATTTAGGTAGCCTGTTTTTCATTGTGTGTTGTGGGTGATTGTTTCCTGTTGTAGTGTTTCGGTATTAATCACTTTGTTATTTTGTATTTTTCAGTGTTCAGTTTTAATAAATTAAAATGGACACTTACCACGCTGCGTATTGGTCCGATCCTTGCTACTCCTCAGATGAAGAGGACGAGAACCGTTACACCCGGTAATGAACCCTTGTATATAGCCTCGTTATTTTAGTGTTAATTTTTCCTTTAGTTTAGCTAATTTTTCTTACTTACTTTATAACAACCTGCATTGTTTGTTAACTTCTTGACGCTAGGGGCCAGATAATTTTCATTTTTAAATAACGTTCCCAAAGTAAACACTATTTCTCAGCCAAGATCGTAGAATATGCATATAATTACAGATTAGGAAGAAAACACTCCAAAGATTCCAAAATTGTCAAAATATTGTCTGTGAGTATAACAAAACTGATTCTGCGCAGGCAAAACCTGAGGAAATCCAACCGAAGTGCTTTCTTTTCTTTTAAATCCCTGTTCTGTTGCCTGCCCCTCTTCCATTTAAAGGCGTATCAACCAGATTCCTTTTCCAATGCTTCCCTCAA
>NC_036838.1:19013052-19029622 GCF_002910315.2 Salvelinus sp. IW2-2015
GACGGGCGAGGCTGGATATTATCCTTCTCCTCTTATAAATATAACACCACAAAAATTCCAGGAAGAAAAATACATATATGAGGATTTTTCTTTTAAGGAATTCATTGCATTTTTTTAGCATACCAAAGATATTAACTCTCAGAAAGAAAAAAAAGCAGAACTTAATTTGGTATTACAGAAACCTTTGTTTGCCAATTGCAAGAATCATACGTTCCTGTATTCTTGACTAGGTTTTGCACACACTAGGCCAGCAGGGATTTTTCGCCGTATGGGACCCACTCCTCCCTACAATCTTCTCAGATCCTTCAGGTTTCGGGGCTGTCGCTAGGGGCAATACGGAGTTTCAGCTCCCTCCAAAGATTTTCTATGAGGTTCAGTCTGGAGACTGCTAGGCCCACATCACAGGACCTTTGAGCTGCTTCTTACAGAGCCACTCCTACATTTGCCATGGCTGTGTGCTCGTAGTCGTTGTCATAGCTTGGAAGACCCAGCCACACCCATCCTTCCAATTGCTCTTACTGAGGGAAGGAGGTGTGGCCAAGAATCTCGCGGAAAACCTATACAGATACTATAACTACATGGCCCCACTTGCCATCTCGCCCCTCAATACGCGTGCAGTTTCGTCCTTCCCCTGTTGCAACAAAGAAAAGCATCCCCAAAGAATGATGTTTTCCACGCTCCATGCTTCACTGTTTGGGGATGGTGTCTTGGAAGGTGCGGCGGCGGAAGTTTACTCATACTTCTTCTTTTCCTCCAAAACGCAGAGTGGAAGTTAGACCCAAAAAGCTCTATTTTTGTCTCATCAGAACCACATGACCTCTCCCATTCCTCCTCTGGATTCATCCAGATGGTCCATTGGCAAAACTTCAGACAAGGCCTGGACAGCACTGGCTTAAGCAGGGGACCTTGGCGTGCGGCTTGCAGGATTTTAATCCATGACGGCGTAGTGTCTACTAAAGTTTTCTTGGGACTGTGGTCCCCAGCTTCTCTTCAGGTCGTTGGCCAGGTTTCCTTCCGATGTAGTTCTGGGCTGATCCCTCACCTTCCTCAGTGCATCATGATGCCCCACGACGGGTGAAATCTTGCATGAGCCCACCCAGACCGAGGCGGTGATGGACCGTCATGCTTGAACTTCTCCATTTGCTTTAATAATTGCGCCAACAGTTGTTTCCTTCTCACCAAGCTGCATTGGCCTATTGTTCCTGTAGCCCATCCAGCCTTCTGCAGCGCTACAATTATCCCTGATGTCCTTAACACAGCTCTCTGCGTCTTGCCTTGGTGGACAGTGAATCTGTTTGACTTAGAGTGTGTGACAGGTGTTATCTTTTATTACAGGTAACAGTTCAAACAGGTTTGCAGTTAATACAGGTACATGATGGAGAAACAGGAGGGCTTCTAAGAAAAAAACTAACAGTCTGTGAGAGCCGTAATTCTTAAAAAAAACTTTGGTGGAGAAGTGATTCAAATACTATTCATTGCAATAAGAAATGCCAAAATTAATATTTAAAATCCATTACAATGTGATTTTCTGGATTTTTGTTTTTAGATTTCCGTCTCTCACAGTTGAAGTGTAACCTTGATAAAATTACAGACCTCTACATGCTTTGTAAGTAGAAAACCTGCCAAAAATCGGGGCCACTAGCCAGTGTCAAACAAATACTTTGTTCTTCCCCACGTATGTACGATAAAGTTGACTTTCTTTGTCTCTCCTCTCTTTATCCACCCCCTTTCCATTGTGTAATCGTGTCAGTCCACTAGGACCTGTATCCTAAATAATTACACAGAATACCCATACACACTTACATGAGATAAAGGTCCCTAGTGGACTGACACGATTACACAATGGAAAGGGGGGTGGATAAAGAGAGGAAGAGACAAAGAAAGTCAACTTATCGTACATACATTTGGAAGCTACGCTCACGGAAATAAGAATACTTAGCACCCTAACCACTACTCATTCGGATGAGAAATGCAACATATATTTACACGTAGATCTGTTTCTCTGTCGGCTCTCTGTTGAAACCAATYGATCCGTCTATGGTAGTGGCACGATGTAAGGCTCTGGTTGTCCACTAGAGGTCACAATGTCCTTCTTGGTTGTAGCGCTTCTCTGATCTAGGACGGTTCGTTAGAATAGATATTTCAGGTGTACTCACGGTTCTATCAGAGGGGATTGTCTTCCTTCCCCCTTGTGTCTTTAGTCAAAGTTCTAGGACCGCTTTTTTATACATAGCTGCAGACTGTGAATGTTCTGGTCTAGTCTTTACCTTCTTCACTCATGTTGAGAGTTTCAAAGCTTCTAACCATTTCGTAATGTTCAGCTCGCGCTGTACATCAGCTGGTCTGTAGAGTTTAAACCATTTTCAGCCGTGTAGCCATAGCTCCACACTGTCTGGTCTGAGTACAAAGTTTGTAACCATTTCAACTTGTGAACCACGGCCTCATGTCTTTTTGGTCTTGCACACCATCCATCTGCTTGGTCTCTAGTTGATTATTCAGGGTTCAACTTTCGACCACTTTACACGCCAGAAGCAACCCGGCATGTCTTGGTCTGGTTTTCATAGGTTCCAACCATTTCGTAACGTTCAGCTCATGCTGTCTATCACGCTGGTCTTTTAAGCACTCTGGCTAAAGGGGGCGTTCCGTCATACTGGCACGAACTCTGAGCTCACTGGGGCGTGGCTACTGACTCCCACAAATTTAGATGAAAAACTATTCTCATTTAGAAGGCTAAAATCACATTGCTATCTTCACAAACGTATTCTCATATTTAATCATATCATTTTTTACAACATTTATATGTAAACCTGATACATAGCACGCATACACATTCAAAGTTACCGTTACCTTGATATACCATCCTTAATGACATCACAAAATAATAAACAATGTGACATGATTATTATTTAAGTCCCCACCAACCATTTCCCACATTCTTATGTTAGAAATATTGTTCCATTATCCACTTTTGGATGTTAGAGTTTTTGGCGACAAAAATCTCTCTAACACAGGGATGTTTACCTTCCCATACTAGGGAGTCAGAGGGAGAGTTTCTGCAAATTATTTATGACCGGTTGTTAAGTCATAAAACCGTCCCAAGAGGGTTCGGAGGGGGGGGGGGGGGCTGATCTGGCACCTTTGTTCCTCACCAAGGAGAGAGAGTCATGACAGCAGTATAGATCACTTTCGTTGTCTGTTCTGGATCTGTTCCCTGAAAACATTTATTTTCCGTTTTTTTGTTCTGTTCCCTATCCCAAACCGTGGTTGAGGCTGCCTGTACTGAATGATGAAATGCATTAATAAATGTTTATGGTTTAACTTATGATGCAGCACTTTAATGCTGCAATACAGTGCATTTGGAAAGTATTCAGACCACTTAACTTTTTCCACATTTTGTTACGTTACAGCCTTATTCTAAAATTGATTAAATAGTTTTTCCCTCATGAATCTACACACAATACCCATAATGACAAATCTAAAAGTTTMTTTTGCAAATTTATATATAAAAAATATATGTATAAAATCATATTTACATAAGTATTCAGACGCTTTACTCAGTACTTTGTTGAAGCACCTTTGGCAGAGATTAAAGCCTCAAGTCTTCTTRGGTTTGACACTACAAGCTTGGCACACCTGTTTCTCCCATTCTTCTCCTCTCAAGCTCTGCCAGGTTGGATGGGGAGCGTCGCTGCACAATTATTCTCAGGTCTTTCCAGAGGTGTTCAATTGGGTTCAAGTCCGGGCTATGGCTGGGCCACTCAAGGACATTCAGAGACTTGTCCCAAAGCCACTCCTGCGTTGTCTTGGCTGTGTGCTTGGCGTCATTTTCCTGTTGAAAGGTGAACCTTCACCCCAGTCTGAGGTCCTGAGTGCTCTGGAGCAGGTTTTCATCAAGGATCTCTCTGTATTTTGCTCAATTCATCTTTCCCTCGATCCTGACTAGTCTCCCAATCCCTGCCGCTGAAAAACATCCCCACAGCATTATGCTGCCACCCCCATGCTTCACTGTAGGGTTTGGTGCCAGGTTTCCTCCAGACGTGATGCTTGGCTTTCAGGCCAAAGATCTTGGTTTCATCAGACCAGAGCATGTTGTTTCTCAAGGTCTGAGTCCTTTAGGTGCCTTTGAGAAACTCTTTCCATTTAAGAATGATGGAGGCCACTGTGTTCTTGGGGACCTTCAATGCTGCAGACATTTTTGGGTACTCTTCCCCAGATCTGTGCCTCGACAAAATCCTGTATCTGAGCTCTACGGAGAATGGCTTGATTGTTGCTCTGACATGCACTGTCAACTGGGGGACCTTATATAGACAGGTRTGTGCCTTTGTTGTAGAAACGTCTCAAGGATGATCAATGGAAACAGGATGCGCCTGACCTCAATTTCGAGTCTCATAGCAAACGGTCTGAATAATTGTGCAAATAAGGACTTTCTGTTTTTTTTWAATAAATGTACAAACATTTCTAAAAAGCTGTTTTTATTTTGTCATTATAGGGTATTGTGTGTAAATTTATGAGGGATTTAAAAATATATATATTTTAGAATAAGGCTATTACGTAAAGAAAAATGAAAAAAAGTCAAGCAGTCTGAATACTTTCAAATTCACATGGAAATGTTAGTTATAGATCTGTCATTCTCATTGAAAGAAAGTCTAAGAAGTGGTAGATATGTTCTATGTGCGCTATTTCTATGCTTCCCATTCTTAAGTTTTGGTTTTGTACACCAGCTTCAAACAGCTGAAAACAATATTATTGGTTATAGAAATACTGTATATTTCACAGYGGTTTAGACTGTACAATGCTTGTTTTGTAAACTGACATTTGGCGAATATTCAAATTTGTTTGTGGTTTAACTAACAGTCTGGAATTTTACCTGCTGTTTACTTTAGAACTACACTACATGAACATCTCATTCCAAAATCATGGGCATTAATATGGAGTTGGTCCTCCGTTTGCTGGTATAACAGCCTCCACTCTTCTGGGAATGCTTTCCACTAGATGTTGGAACATTGCTGCGGGGACTTGCTTCCATTCAGCCACAAGAGCAKTRGTGAGGTCGGCACTGATGTTGGGCGATTAGGCCTGGGTCGCAGTCGGYAATCCAAATCATCCCAAAGGTGTTTGATGGGGTTGAGGTCAAGGCTCTGTGCATGCCAGTCAAGTTCTTCCACACCGATCTCGACAAAACATTTCTATATGGATCTTGCTTTGTGCACGGGGGCATTGTCATGCCGAAACAGGAAAGGACCTTCCTCAAACTGTTGCTATAAAGTTGGAAGCACAGAATTGTCTAGAATGTCATTGTATGCTGTAGCATTAAGATTTCCCTTCACTGGAACTAAGGGGCCTAGCTCGAACCATGAAAAACATCCCCAGACCATTATTCCTCCTCCACCAAAATTTACAATTGGCACTATGCATTGGGGCAGATAGCGTTCTCCTGGCATCCGCCAAACAGAAATTTGTCTGTCAGACTGCCAGATAGTGAAGCGTGATTCATCACTCCAGAGAACGCATTTCTACTGCTCCATAGTCCAATGGCGGTGAGCTTTACACCACTCCAGCCGACGCTTGGCATTGCGCATGGTGATCTTATGCTTGTGTGCAGCTGCTCAGCCATGGAAACCCATTTCATGAMGTTCCCGACAAATAGTTATTGTGCTGACGTTTCTTCCAGAGGCAATTTGGAACACGGTAGTGAGTGTTGCAACCAAGAACAGAAGATTTTTTACACACTACGTGCTTTAGCACTCAGCGGTCCCGTTCTGTGAGCTTGTGTATAACAGCACTTACAGTTGACTGGGGCAGCTGTAGCAGGGCAGAAATTTGACAAACTGACTTGTTGGAAATGACAGTGCCACATTGAAAGTCACTGAGCTCTTCAGTAAGGCCATTCTAGTGACAATGTTTTTCCTATGGAGATTGCATGGCTGTGTGCTTGATTTTTTTTACACGTGTCAGCAACGGGTGTGGCTGAAATAGCCAAATCCAGTCATTTTAAGTGATGTCCACATACTTTTGTATATATAGTGTAACTAGTAACTAGTTATTACTTCATCATTGATTTAAAATTAGTTTTGTGTTTCTCCCAGATTTACTGAAACAAGTATTTTTTTTATTTAACTAGGCAAGTCAGTTAAGAACAAATTCTTATTTACAGTGACGGCCTACAGGGGAACAGTGGGTTAACTGCCTTGTTCAAGGGCAGAAGGACAGATTTTTACCTTGTCAGCGCGGGGATCCGATCCAGCAACCTTTCGGTTCCTGGCCCAACACTCTAACCACTAGGCTACCTGCCTCATTGTTTTTAGTCTCAAACCACCAATTGATAGCACCTTGTTTTCTAGTAAAAATAGTTTTAAAAAACCTACATCTACGGTGTCCATATTACGACAGTCTCACAAAGAGTTACAAGGAGTTGGTGTCAGCGTCACTGAGACTGACCACAACTCCTTATAAGACTAGCAGTAACTCTCGTTTGTCAATTACATAATTTTTAAAACATCATCACCACTGTTAGCTAATTTCAATGAAAATGAACTGCATATTTTAATAATAGCTTCATGTAATGAAAGTTTAGGTTTATTTTACATTACCTCGTTTTGTGCTTGCCAGTTGGCTGTAGGCTTCTCTGCTAGCAGCGTGCTAGCTAGCTGGCAAAAAAAGCCTTTTCGCTTCCCACATCTCCCCCATGTGAAAGAATCTGATTCATATAATTAAATAATATGCCCTGGCAAATATTCTTTACTTGCCAATGTAATTGACAACATTATCCCAGTTTAATATGCTGCTTGAATGTATTCGTTCCCATAGCAGCTAAATATGGAATGTACATATGCAAGTGTTTTAAGGTAACTTGGATTTTTGGTGGATTCAACCCATCATCAGGTGCTGATTTATTGTTCTTATTTCTTACAGGTACAATGTGGACACCAGAAGTTCAAACATTTCAAAACATGTAAGCACACTGGTGACTTCATACAATTAATATAAGCATACTTAGCTATGTGGCATGCAAATATGTATCTATTTACTTCATGAACTCTCAAGGGAGAATTAAAGCAGTTACATTTGGTTAGTCTTTGATTGGATTACTTATTGGTACGATTTTTCAAGGGGAGAATGTTGGAATAATGAACAAAAAAATTAAGAAATGTTTGTTTTTTGTCTCTGCAGATTTCCAACTAACAGATCTGTTTTTCTCTCTCAATTGCAAACCTTTGTGGATGAGCAGAAGGTTAGTCAACAAAATAACTGGGTAGCACTATCATTTATAGTTTTGAAATAACAGKGTAACGTCCGGAAAGTAATAGGAAACAACAGGAAAATAAGACAGCAACGACCAGGTAAGAACGCAGTAATAATCCTTTAATATTTAGTATGTAGATGCTAAATACTGATATAAAGTTATATGAATGTTCCTGGTTGTTATTGTCACGGCCGTCGTCGGAAGGAGACCAAGGTGCAGCGTGGTGAGCGTACATTTTCTTGTATTATTGTAAATGTCGCCAACATAACAAGAAACGAAGAAACAACCGTGAAACTTAACAGGGCTATTGTGCCACTAACAAAGATAACTACCCACAAACGCCAAAGGAAAAAAGGCTGCCTAAGTATGATTCCCAATCAGAGACAACGATAGACAGCTGTCCCTGATTGAGAACCATACCCGGCCAAAACATAGAAATACAGAACATAGAATGCCCACCCAAATCACACCCTGACCAAACCAAATAGAG
Organism: Salvelinus sp. IW2-2015; assembly: GCF_002910315.2. NCBI lineage: Eukaryota > Metazoa > Chordata > Actinopteri > Salmoniformes > Salmonidae > Salvelinus > Salvelinus sp. IW2-2015. Next base: position 19,020,786 of record NC_036838.1, read on the forward strand.
ACATAAAAAAGGCTCTCTAAGGTCAGGGCGTGACAGTTATGTAGAAAAAACATTTTGTTACTGAAGAGCTATCCATAATAGAGGCTAATAAGCAAAGTTAAGTATTTAAGTAAGTATTTAAGTAAATATTTAAGGCCATTTCCCTCTTCTTAACAGCACCATTTATACTTATTAGGAATGAAACATTTGAGGAACTACAGTACATCATACTTATACTGTGTGGGCCAACTTCAAAATGTACCTTTTGGGTCTTTGCTTGTACTGTACCCGGGTAGTTACTTTGTCGTTGCTGTGTTGTTTTGCTGTTTTTTCCTATTACTTTCCGGTCTTTACCTAGTTATTTCAGCACTCTACTTAAGTCATTGTTATGTAAATTACTATTACTTTCTTTATAGTTTTACCATAGTTTTAGTGTACTTATGAGGCCTTAAAACTGTATTCTAAAGCAATTATCTGTTCCCCGGTATATTACTATCACTTTCTTAATAGTTTCACCATATACRGTGTCTTCAGAAAGTATTCACACTGCTTGACTTGTTCCACATTTTGTTGTGTTACAGCCTGGATTTAAAATKGATTAAATTGAGATATTTTGTAATAATACCGCATAATGTCAAAGTGCAATGATGTTTCTCAATTTTTTTTTACAGATGAATAGAAAATGTAAAGCAGAAATGTCTTTAGCCAATAAGTATTCAACCCCTTTGTTATGGCAAGCYTAAATAAGTTCAGGAGTAAAAATGTGTTTAACAAGTCATAAGTTGCATGGACTCAATTTCAAACACAGATTCAATCACAAAGACCAGGGAGGTTTTCCMATGCCTCGCAAGGAAGGGCACCTATTTGTAGATGGGTAAAAAAAAAGAAGAAGATTACATTGAATATCCGTTTGAGCATGGTGAAGTTATTGATGACATTTTAGATGGTATATCTTTTTTTTAGATGGTACAATTACACCCAGTCACTACAAAGATACAGGCGTCCTTCCTAACTCAGTTGCTGGAGAGGAAGGAAACCGCTCAGGGATTTCACCATGAGGCCAATGCATCCTGTTTGCAATAAGGCACTAAAGGAAAACTCCACAAAAATTGGCAAAGAAAGGTACTTTATGTCCTGAATAGAAAGCGTTATGTTTGGTGCAAATCCAACACAACACATCACTCTTCATATTTTYAAGCTTGGTGGTGGCTGCATCATGTTATGGGTGTTCTCGTCATCGGCAAGGACTAGGGAGTTTTTATGATAAAAAGAAACGGAATAGAGCTAAGCACTGGCAAAATCCTAGAGGAAAACCTGGTTTTGGAGACAAATTCACCTTTCAGCAGGACATTAACCTTAAACACAAGGCCAAATATACACTGGAGTTGCTTACCAACACGAAATTAAATGTTCCTGAGTTGCCTAGTTACAGTTTGCAGCATAGAGAGGTTCGCCATTTCATGTAATTGCTTTGCACTGSATTTATTCACTGCAGTTATTTAATCTCATCCAGTAATAAAAGACCAGAACCGGCAGCAGTGTGTCCTGTGTCAAATTAATCTACATGCACTACAGAACACAGAACCAAAGCCAGAGAGCAGTAGCCAGCGCATTCACACATAGGCCCAGACCGGCTACACTAACAATAAATTAAGTTCCATTAATGAACATAGTAGMTTAATTACTTGTGATTGTGTTCATCTGTCTAGGGAGAAATTGCATCAAATTAAGTGTGATATACATCTGTGATCTGATGAGACAAGAATTTTACTTTTTCACCTGAATGCAAAGCGCTATGTCTGGAGAATACCAGGCACAGCTCATCACCCATATAACACTGTCCCTCCCGTGAAGCATGGTGGTGGCAGCATCATGCTATGGGGATGCTTTTCAGAGGCAGGGACTGGGAGACTGGTAAGGATAGAGGGAACAATGAATGGAGCCAAATACAGGCAAATCCTTGATTAAAATCTGCTTCAGAGTGAAAACGACCTTAGGACAATGACCCCAAACATACAGCCAAAGCAACGCTMGAATTKCTTCAGAACAAAAATGTGAACTTCCTTGACTAGCCCAGCCAAAGCACAGACTTGAATCCCATTGAAAATCKGTAGAAAGACTTGAAGATTGCTGTTCACCGCTGCTYCCCATCTCATTTAACAGACCTTGAGAAAATCTGCACGGAAGAATCCAGATTTGCAAAGCTGATACAGACATACCTAAGACAACTCAAAGCTGTAAACGCCACCAAAGGTGCTTCTACAAATGATTGACTCAGGGCTGTGAATACTTWTGTAAATGAGATATTTCTGTATTTCTTTTTCAATATATTACAAAAACATTATTTCAGGTTGTCATTATGGGGTATTGTGTGCAGAAGGGTGAGATKTTGTATTTAATCCATTTTAAATCAGGCTGTAACACAACAAAATGTGGAATAAGTCAAGGGTATGAATATTTTCTGAAGGCACTATAAGTATGATGTAGTTTCTCATATGTTTCTGTTAAATAAACAATATTTCTTYGAAAGTTCCAAGTACATTCCTAATAAGTATAGACAGTGCTGCTGAGAAGATGGAAATGGCCTTAAATACTTACTACATAACTTTGCTTATTGGTCTCGATTATTGATTTATTTTCAGTAACAAATAATTGTTTCTACATAACAAMCAGGAAAATTCATATAACTTTATATCAGTATTTAGAAGCTACATACTAACTGTTAATGGGTTATTACCACGTTCTTACCTGGTCGGTGTCGTCKTATTTCCCTGTTGTTTCCTATTGCTTTCCGTACGTTACCCTGTTATTTCAGCACTGTAAACTAAAGTGCTACCCTGACGGTAATAGTATGGCGCTAATGTATGGAATGCRTCCCAAATGGCACCATATTCCCTGCTTTTGACCAGGACCCATAGGGCTSTGGTCAAAAGTAGTGCACTATGTGGAATTACATATATCGTTACTGGGGACCTTGATTGATTTCCACAGGATATATTGCATTGTATCAATCAAAAGTGTATGAACAGTGAACCATGATCCGTGGACAGTAGTCACTTTCAACAGCTGCCTTGCCATAGGTGTCCTTCATTTTATAATGGTCAAGTTCAAGGATTCAGATGAATGACCTGTATAGTTGACATATTATCTTTTCAATATTTTACTGCAGCGGGCTAAAGCAGGGTTCACACACCAACCTGGTCTCATAGTTTCAAGTCGGGATTTGACGTAACGTGGATGAACATCCAATTTTTACCCATTCATTCCGCGTAGCTACAGGGTTCATTCCGCATGGCTACAGGGTTTAAACAGAAACAACTCAAATGGTTAAGTTTAGGTATTCATTCCAAGTGATTAAGGTTAGGGCTATGRTTTMGGGAAAGTATAAAACTAAATWATTTTTTAAAAAGTGCTGTTTCCATTTAGTATCAAATACTCTCCCTGCTTGTGTGGCCGATGTGAAATGGCTAGCTAGTTAGCGGTGGTGCGCGCTAGTAGTGTTTCAATCGGTGACGTCACTCGCTCTGAGACCTAGAAGTAGTTGTTCCCCTTGCAGAGGGTAACGATGCTTYGTGAGTGACTGTGGTTGATGTGTGCAGAGGGTCCCTGGTTCGAGCCCAGGTTGGGGCGAGGAGAGGGACGGAAGCTATACTGTTACATTTGCAAGAMAATTGAGAGCTACTGTGGCGCAGTGGTCTAAACAGCATGCTCTGGCTRTCAGGGTTGTGAGGTCAATCCCAATGCTGTCCCGTATTTCTTTTTGGGGGCGGGGGTGAGCGCCGAGGGTGGCTTATATCGATGTCATCATCAATCGACATGTGTTTCTGGTGACCAGGCTGCACATAGTGTTTCTTGGTAGTCTTAAACAAGGTATCCTTAGGTATGCAAAAATAAACATACAGTATTTTTTAAGTTCTAGATTGCAGGAACAAGCTGTTTCAGGTGTTTGAAAAATGCTAAATTCTCCAACTTCAGGACAGTGGGCCAGCCCCCCTCCAGACCAACCCCTCCCCAACCATCCTCACATACTATCTGCCCCCTCAGATTTATATGATGCATGACACCCATGATTCGAACCCTCTGTCCCGTCCATACAGTGTATCTGTAAAACGTAACAATAAGATCAGAGCCTGTCTGGCATGTGAGACTATGGGATTATAGGAGCTAGGTGTTGTGCTAAAACTGATGCCCCTCCAGGCAAAGCATAATAGGAGCTAGGTGTTGTGCTAAATCTGGTCCCCCTCCTTCTACAGGACTTCCTGGGCCAGATGTTCTGCACTCTGGGGGAGATCATCGGTTCCACAGGCAGTCGGCTGGAGAGAACCCTCTCGTAAGTCTACCGATATGTCTATCAAATATCTACTGTGTATCTGCKGTGTAATAGCATGCATCAAAACACGATCTGCWWCTGTACGCCTCTGCATTTGACAGGCTTCCAGAATCTCACAATGTTCGCATTGCCTCGTAGATTGCGAAAAACAAGAACACAATCGTTGGTGTGCCTAAGCCCGGAGTCTTCCACTGTACAGCAGGCATGTAACTGGAGATGAATCTATCGTCAAAACTCCAGCTGAGAAGGATTGTATTTTACGAGCGCTTCAGGCAATAACACATGCTATGGCGGTAACTAGACCAGTCTGAAAGGTCAGGTGGGTTAGGGTTTGCTTAATCAAGCACAGCTACACTCTTACAAAAAAAGGTGCTATCTAGTACCTAAAATGGTTATTTGGCTGTCCCCTTACACGGAACCCAAACCGGCTGGGCGCGTGCGCAATCGTGCATAAATACATTTTGTCCCCCCACACCAAACGCAATCACGACATGCAGGTTAAAATATCAAAACAAACTCTGAACCAATTATATTAATTTGGGGACAGGTCGAAAAGCATTAAACATTTATGGCAATTTAGCTAGCTAGCTAGCTTGCACTTGCTAGCTAATTGGTCCTATTTAGCTAGCTTGCTGTTGCTAGCTRATTTGTCCTGGGATATAAACATTGAGTTGTTATTTTACCTGAAATGCACAAGGTCCTCTACTCCACCAATTAATCCACACATAAAACGGTCAACCGAATCATTTCTAGTCATCTCTCCTCCTTCCAGTTTTTTTCTTGTCTTGACTTTATATTACGATTGGCAACTTTCATAAATTAGGTGCATTACCGCCACTGACCTCATTCGTCTTCAGTCWCCCACGTCGGTATAACCAATGAGGAGATGGCACGTGGGTACCTGCTTCTATAAACCAATGAGGAGATGGGAGAGGCAGAACTTGCAGCGCGATCTGCGTCAGAAATAGAACTSACTTCTATTTTAGCCCTTGGCAACGCAGACGCTCGTTGGCGCGCGCGAGCAGTGTGGGTGCAATAATTGAATAATATAGCTTTCTAAATTTATTTTGCAACACTCGCGCACGCAACGCGAGCGGTGTAGTCAGCCTGTTAGGAGAACCCTTTGAAGAAACTTTCCCCAGAGGGTTCTACATGGATCCCAAAGGGGTTCTATGTGGAACCAAAAAGGTTCTCATATGGGGTCAACTGAAGAACATTTTTGGAACCCTTATATCTAAGTGTAAGGTATTTAAAATGATTTAAATTAGATTTGAACCCATGTCAGTCGCACAACACTGGCCCAGTGAATCACCTAATACGTGTTCCTCTGTACCTCAGTTGGTAGAGCATTGCTCGATTCCCCGGACCACCCATACGTAAAAATCTATGCATGCATGACTAAGTCGCTTTGGATGAAAGCTTCTGCTAAATGGCATATATTATATTATATTTAATAGACACAGGATGGAATTGGGCCCTTTTCAATCGAAGTCAATAGCCAAGATTTTGAGAACTCCAAAATTGAATATGCAAGGAAACAATTACAACATTTTATATAACCACAGAGAAAGGATCAGACCCCATTTAGTTCCATTCATAGAAAATGTTTTGCTGTGGAAAAGAAAGCAGGCGTGTATTTTTTAACATTTCAGCCCGTTTTCCTCTTTTCTCAGGTGAATACAACCCTGACCTGGGATTTTACGCGGTAATTCTCAGTTGCATTCCCTTGTCAGTTACAGTGGGCTCCTAGCTAAGGCAACAGAGCCTCATTAACCACACTCTCAACAACTATGTCTGGTCGCATCAGCACCTCGTTGTTTGACCCTGAACTCTGCACTTGGTTTCTTTCTTCGCCCACACTCCTCCCCGGTCTGTGGAATCTGACTTTGTGGCTGTGTTATCTAGTGGAAAACCCTGCCTGCCTCGTTGCCTGCCTCGTTGCCTGCCTCGTTGCCTGCCTCATGAGAGCGCAAACACACAGTTTAGACGTCCCTAAAACTATCTAGAATGATCCAATCTATAGCAGCTAAAACTACTAAAGTTAGCTTTAGAGTACCCATTCATAGATGCTACTCTTTTAGAGCTTTTTTACAAAAGTATCTTCTGACCGGGGGAGTTTTGTTAAGAGCCCTGATGCTTGCTCTAAACATTAACACGCATCATTGTGGTACTGTTTTGGAAACATAAGAAATGCATCTTTCATATCAGCTTGTTTGAGAAAGACATAAGGAAGACATATGCCGCCACCTGTGCTAATTAGCTATCTAGCGTGCTCCAAACACCTGTGTGTAAGCTAACTGGGGAGGAGTATAGTTTGTCAACTGAAGGCAGTGTATGAATCTTGTGCAAAACTGAATTTTCTTCATTTTTTAATATTATTTCTCACTGACGTGAAAGATAAGGGGCCATTTAAAACCGTTAAAACACAGCGTCGGAATTGTAGCCAAATGTGGGCGAATGTAATGGATAAGGGTTTTTCGACAGCCATCTTTAGAGCAGCCTAGCTAGATAGCTAACATTAGCTAGCTAGGATGATGCAATCATGCAGTCAGCAGTTAACATTAATCATTTAGACTCACTGAATAAATTGTTTGGCACAGGATAAAGAAGATGAAATGATCTGCTGCTGCTACCCAAGGCCAAGGGATCTGAAGTTCCTGAAAAGGTTAGTCAGCCAGTTTGTTAGTCCAGTAATGTTCATTGGCATATTATTTTATTTCCACTGCTGTTTGTGACGCACATCTCACTGTCTTAAAAAGTGAAAAGAAATACAAATTCTGCCACAGAGCAGTCTACACAGACTATATGAACACATTTGTCCAACCATAACAGATGGATGGCTAATGCAGAAAGAGAGAATTGATGGATTCTGCACCACCATAACTTAAGAAAATACAGAAACAGGCAGCCACCATGGAGTCAGTTTTTTCAACTAGCGGCGCATAGTGACACCTACTGATATGAACTGGCAATGCAGGTTTGATTAGAATAGTGCAATAGAATGAGTGACAATCAATAAAATCATGAATGATTGAATATATGGATTTTACAGCCAATCAGTTCTACAGTGAGCTCCAGGGAACCAACCTCTGGTGAGCCAGATGGAGACCGGACAACAACATTTGTTGACTTGTCTACTGTGTATAGTGTTAAATGTAACTCTGCCTTTTTACAACGTCTACTGTGTATAGTGTTAAATGTAACCCTGCCTTACATTGCAGAAGAGCACTGAAATCAGATGAAAAAATATACCTCCGGAGGTAGCACTCGCCAAATGTTGCCCCCCTTAAAGCAGGGCAGTGTGAACAGAATTGTCTCATTGAGCAAACACTTCTACAGTATAAATGGTAATAGCAGAGCTCATCCCCACCACCAATTACATGTAAAATGTAGATCATACAAATAGGATATGTAATTGTACTAAAACTAACAGGACTGAGGTTGCTGTATGCAGGGTTGCATCGTGTAGGGTTTGCAGCTGTAATTAAAATATACTCATACAGTATGTCATCACTATTTGTGTTAAATGATTAATTCCAGTCAATAATTTTGGATTAAAAAGGCATTGGTCGCCTAGCCACCTGAAGTGTAAATATAAACCAAATTTGATCACATTCACATTCTCAGAACACAAATAACTGTGCCTATTTAGGCTATAAAAACATGATGTTACATTTCCCCTGGCCCAGATGGGATAAGAGCGCATAGGCTTCCCTAGGCTACCTGCAGCTATGGTTGTTATCAGTAGGCTACAGTTAATCAGACTGAAGCACAGACTAATTGTGCATGTTGATATTTTGATGGCGCGTAATGAGCTTCCATATAAAACAGCTCCTCTCCTCACTCCTCACTTATACCCACGTTTTCAGTCGCAATTTGCTTTTACACATGTAATGATTTGCATGATATTGACACAAATTAACCATGGTTTGTTGTAATGTTGTAAGCTAGGCCTAGTATACTTTTATATTTGTATGAGAGGGTTAATCGCACATTTTTGATCGGCTGACGTTACTTGATGAAGACACGCTGCTATAGCAACTCTGTGCTCTTGTCTCAAAGCTCAAATGTAATGAGTGTAGCCTGCAGATGAGAAAATACACCCTTTCATTGTCTGCACATACATGCTTGTGCATCGTTGCATTATTCAAGAGTGTAATATATTTTAAAAGAAAAGTTGGTCATTGTTGAATAGTTTGTGCTTACTGGCTAGTAGTGGCTACTGTGATATTTACGGTCAATTTGATCTGCAGACCAAGAATGTTGCGTTGCCAGCCACAATGAAATGAAAGGCAAGGACGTAATGTTAATTGAAAAGTAGAATTCTTTCGCCACCCCGCTTCTCAGACTTCCTTCATATCTCTTAGTGGGAATAGGGCCTCAGAGTTTGTGCTTTGTGGCATTGTGTTTGTTGCTGCTACTACACCAACCGCAGAGAGCGAGAGAGAGAGAGAGAAAGAGCAAAGAGAGCGAGAGAGAGAGAGGCAGAGAGACAGAGACGCATTCAATCAAAGCTGGTCAGTGTATG
>NC_036838.1:19029647-19047211 GCF_002910315.2 Salvelinus sp. IW2-2015
GCACTAACCCACACAAGTGGCTCAGGTAGTGCAGCTCATCCAGGATGGCACATCAATGCGAGCTGTGGCAAGAAGGTTTGCTGTGTTTGTCAGCGTAGTGTCCAGAGCATGGAGGCGCTACCAGAGACAGGCCAGTACATCAGAGAGACGTGGAGGAGGCCGTAGGAGGGCAACAACCAGCAGCAGGACCGCTAACTCCGCCTTTGTGCAAGGAGGAGCAGGAGGAGCACTGCCAGAGCCCTGCAAATGACCTCCAGCAGGCCACAAATTGTGCATGTGTCTGCTCAAACGGTCAGAAACAGACTCCATGAGGGTGGTATGAGGGCCCGACGTCCACAGGTGGGGGTTGTGCTTACAGCCCAACACCGTGCAGGACGTTTGGCATTTGCCAGAGAACACCAAGATTGGCAAATTCGCCACTGGCGCCCTGTGCTCTTCACAGATGAAAGCAGGTTCACACTGAGCACATGTGACAGACGTGACAGAGTCTGGAGACGCCGTGGAGAACGTTCTGCTGCCTGCAACATCCTCCAGCATGACCGGTTTGGAGGTGGGTCAGTCATGGTGTGGGGTGGCATTTCTTTGGGGGGCCGCACAGCCCTCCATGTGCTCGCCAGAGGTAGCCTGACTGCCATTAGGTACCGAGATGAGATCCTCAGACCCTTGTGAGACCATGTGCTGGTGCGGGTTGGCCCTGGGTTCCTCCTAATGCAAGACAATGCTAGACCTCATGTGGCTGGAGTGTGTCAGCAGTTCCTGCAAGAGGAAGGCATTGATGCTTGGACTGGCCCGCCCGTTCCCCAGACCTGAATCCAATTGAGCACATCTGGACATCATGTCTCGCTCCATCCACCAACGCCACGTTGCACCACAGACTGTCCAGGAGTTGGCGGATGCTTTAGTCCAGGTCTGGGAGGAGATCCCTCAGGAGACCATCCGCCACCTCACCAGGAGCATGCCCAGGCGTCTTGTAGGAGGTCATACAGGCACGTGGAGGCCACACACACTACTGAGCCTCATTTTGACTTGTTTTTAAGGACATTACATCAAAGTTAGATCAGCCTGTAGTGTGGTTTTCCACTTTAATTTTGAGTGTGACTCCAATCCAGACCTCCATGGTTGATAAATTTGATTTCCAATTGATCATTTTTGTGTGATTTTGTTGTGTCAGCACATTCAACTATGTAAATAAAAAAGTATTTAATAAGAATATTTCATTCATTCAGATCTAGGATGTGTTATTTTAGTGTTCCCTTTATTTTTTTTGAGCAGTGTATATTATTTTTCTACAGAACATTAACCATGTGTGTCCTCTTGTTTTATTACTGTTCTGTAGTTTCGACCCAATGATTCATCTGACAAACAAAATAACTTTGTGTGCTGCAGGCCCAGCATGGATCAAAGCTGGCGAGACATTGAATGACTTCATCAAGAGATATGCTGGACCCTATGTCAGAGAGGTGTTTTTGGGACCACATGGTGTCTATTGTCCTGCTAATAGCCCTTGTGAAAAACAAGTGTTTGGAAACATGTTGTTATCTAATATCTAAGGGGCTTTATATTAATTATAATGCAGGGTTAATAATTACCCTCCTTGCCTACCCTCCTTCTTGGCAGGAGGCTATTGTCCTGCTAATAGCCCATCATGGGTGGATGGCTTCTGTTGTATTCCAATGTATTGAATGGTGTATTAATTACAGTCATTTACCATTCTCATTCTCAGAGTGGAAACATTGTTTGCAGAGTTCACAATCTCATGTTCAAGTCCTCTGGTGGTTACAGTCCTAACCCTGGAACGGGTAGCACCATAGTTTTCATCAAGCCAGCTTCTTTCTATGTCCATTTTGTCTGTTATCTTTGGTCGCAATGTCATTTTTTTTTTAGATAAGCAGCTCGTTTTTTAATGGTAACTGTATTAAGAGTGGAGTTTGGGGCTGGGTGAGGGATACTGGAAAGGTGTGACTTTCAGGTTACTATAGGCCATAAGTATACAGCAGATTGTCGATTGTCCTCACTTTGATTATGCTGTAACAACATACTCCGTCTCATGCTACCACTAGAGTGAAAGCACCGCCAGCATTCAAAAGTGACCAAAACATCAGCCAGGAAGCATGGGAACTGAGAAGTGGTCTGTGGTCACCACCTGCAGAACCACTCCTTTATTGGGGGTGTCTTGCTAATTGCCTATAATTTCCACCTTTTGTTTATTCCATTTGCACAACAGCATGTGAAATTTATTGTCAATCAGTGTTGCTTCCTAAGTAGACAGTTTGATTTCACAGAAGTGTGATTGACTTGGAGTTACATTGTGTTGTTTAAGTGTTCCCTTTATTTTTTTGAGCAGTGTATATATATTTATATATATATATATAATGTCTTACAGAGCCTTACCATAAGTCCACTTAGGTTTCTTCAACTGTCTTCTGACCGTGATTAGAGCGGTGTTGATGTTGTGCCGTGATGCCAGCAGATTGCCTTTGCCAATCGCTCATCAACTTCAACCATCAGTTAGTCGATGGCTTGAATAGTCTCGCTGGAAATGGAATACAATGTAAAAATGTGCAGCATACAGTAAAGACCAGCAGTCGATTTATTTAAGCATTATTTTTTAGCATTATTAGGTCTACATTACAGTATTTTAGCCTACTGTACCTGTTCATTTTCCTGGGCTTTTGCGTTCGGTGTAACACAGGCGAATAGCACTCTCCGTGACCATAATCCCCAAGTCTAACAGTATTTTTTGTTTAATTATTCAACTCTCCTTTCTCTTCTCTGTGCTGGAGTTCTTTTAAGAATACAAAATAATTACTATGGGAATAAATATCACTGAATGACAGAAATATTGGAATAAAGTAGGCTAATAAAAGGCAACAAACTGTTGCTTACCGGAACACCCAAAGTCATTCAATTGTTATAATAGGATTAGAAGCAATAGCCTACCCGTGTGTGGTCAACTATTTCAGCACCGTTTCGTGCTTCTCTGAGACAAGCATGGGGACTGGTCTTGATAAATCAATTTGATTTTGATTTTCACTGAATCTCTGTTTGGGTATTTGTTAGCCTACAATTAGGTTTTGGAAATGTTAGGATTATTTTGCTCTTCACTCGCAGTCACTCAGTGATCTGCTCCCGACCGGTCACATTGTACAGCGCCATATTTTCCTAACGGAAACCCTGAGGGTTTTATTTTCCTTGTAATAGAAACACCATAATATTAATCAAATTAGTTAAGCAAAATTTTGTAAAAATCAATACCATATACCCTGTTCTTACAAAAAAAGGTTTTAAATTCTCTAGTACAGCCAATATTAAAAACAGTCAAATGCTTCTCAAAGAGGCCCTTTGGTGATCAAACTAGCACTAGCATTAATGGCAACAATGGCTGACACTTAAATAACGTGCCATAGAATTCTACGGCAGCCCGCAAGCTGTGCTGCAGTATGTTGCAACTTTTAATGGAAGATTCACTGAAATGTTATTTGCAAGAAACAATTACAACATTTTATATATCTGGGAAAACACACTGACCAGCTTTGATTGAATATTGAATGCATCTCTCTCTCTCTCTCTCTCTCTCTCTCTCTCTCGCTCTCGCTCTCGCTCTCGCTCTCGCTCTCTCTCGCTCTCTCTCTCTCGCTCTCTCTGTGGTTGGTGTTAGTAGCAGACAACAACACAATGCCACAAAGCACAAACTCTGAGGCCCTATTCCCACTAAGAGATATGAAGGAGAGTCTGAGAAGCGGGGTGGCGAAAGAATTCTACTTTTCAATTAACATTACGTCCTTGCCTTTCATTTCATTGTGGCTGGCAACGCAACATTCTTGGTCTGCAGATCAAATTGACCGTAAATATCACAGTAGCCACTACTAGCCAGTAAGCACAAACTATTCAACAATGACCAACTTTTCTTCTAAAATATATTACACTCTTGAATAATGCAACGATGCACAAGCATGTATGTGCAGACAATGAAAGGGTGTATTTTCTCATCTGCAGGCTACACTCATTACATTTGAGCTTTGAGACAAGAGCACAGAGTTGCTATAGCAGCGTGTCTTCATCAAGTAACGTCAGCCGATCAAAAATGTGCGATWAACCCTCTCATACAAATATAAAAGTATACTAGGCCTAGCTTACAACATTACAACAAACCATGGTTAATTTGTGTCAATATCATGCAAATCATTACATGTGGTAAAAGCAAATTGCGACTGAAAACGTGGGTATAAGTGAGGAGTGAGGAGAGGAGCTGTTTTATATGGAAGCTCATTACNTTAGATTTGAACCCATGTCAGTCGCACAACACTGGCCCAGTGAATCACCTAATACGTGTTCCTCTGTAGCTCAGTTGGTAGAGCATTGCTCGATTCCCCGGACCACCCATACGTAAAAATCTATGCATGCATGACTAAGTCGCTTTGGATGAAAGCTTCTGCTAAATGGCATATATTATATTATATTTAATAGACACAGGATGGAATTGGGCCCTTTTCAATCGAAGTCAATAGCCAAGATTTTGAGAACTCCAAAATTGAATATGCAAGGAAACAATTACAACATTTTATATATCTGGGAAAACACACTGACCAGCTTTGATTGAATGCGTCTCTGTCTCTCTGCCTCTCTCTCTCGCTCTCTTGCTCTTTCTCTCTCTCTCGCTCTCTGCGTTTGGTGTAAGTAGCAGACAACAGCACAATGCCATAAAGCACAAACTCTGAGGCCCTATTCCCACTACAAGATATGAAGGAGAGTCTGAGAAGCGGGGTGACGAAAGAGAATGCTACTTTTCAATTAACATTACATCCTTGCCTTACCTTTCATTGTGGCTGGCAACACAACATTCTTGGTCTGCAGCTCAAATTTACCGTAAATATCACAGTAGCCAGTACTAGCCAGTAAGCACAAACTTTTCAACAATGACAGAAACTTTTCTTCTAAAATATATTACACTCTTGAATAATGTAACAATGCACAAGCATGTATGTCCAGACAATTAAAGGGTTTATTTTCTCGTCTGTAGGCTACACTTATTACATTTGAGCTTTAAGACAAAAGCACAGAGTTGCTACGATGGTTCTTCCTTTAAAAGTTATGAGCTTATGCCGCCTCCATTAGTGGTAGATGATGGCATTCTGTCATTGCACCACACTATCACAAGGGGGCGTTAGCATGCTGATCTATCGGTAGTCTAAACTGTGGCACAAATTGACTATCATTTTGTAAATTAATGGAGGCGTTTTGTTTTTAGAGTCTCACTTCTCTGGCACTAGCGTCCTGCATCAGGCAACAACAACAAAAAACTGTTGGTGGTCCTGGAGTTAAGAGATAACTTGGGTAAATACAATGGGGGAATTACACTTGACATGTGGACTGATGATTTTTGAAAAATAGGCACGGTGAGCTTTTGGTTTCTCTCCCTCTAAAAACAGAGATAAATAATTCTAAATAACAAACTGGCTTTATTTACAAATTAGTAAGAATGTCTCACCCCATGTTCAAGAATGGCCTTTCTTCACTTTATCCAGATTACAACCGCTCACTTTCGGTTATTTGAAAACGAAATCATCTCCAAAATATTGTTATTTTTTAAAAACAAGCCATAGAAAGTTGGTTGCAATTTCAGTTTAATCCACCAGAAAAGACAGAACAAATAATACAACAAATATTGTTGTTAAACTCAAATATACTAATTGATAAAAAAAACTTTATCAGTTGGAACCTGTTATCAAGTGGAAGGGGGAAAAAGTAAGGAACTTGTCTGTCAGCCCTTCATTAAAGACCAAAATTGGTTAAAGCAAATTGTGATAAATAAAAATATCAGTTTCATTTAAGGACCAAAAAATGTACAGGTCTGCCATATAGATTGCAAAATACGTAGTTGGGAAGAGATTTTCAATGTACCGATTCCATGGCACATGGTTTATGAATTGACACGCAATTTTCTGTTCCTCCTGAAAGCCCTAATTTGCTCACTTAAATGAAAATAGATCCTGGTCATGGTGCTACAGTATGTTGTTACAGCATAATCAAAGTGAGGACAATCGACAATCTGCTGTATACTTATGGCCTATAGTAACCTGAAAGTCACACCTTTCCAGTACTCCTCACCCAGCCCCAAACTCCACTCTTAATACAGTTACCATTAAAAAACGAGCTGCTTATCTAAAAAAAAAAATGACATTGCGACCAAAGATAACAGACAAAATGGACATAGAAAGAAGCTGGCTTGATGAAAACTATGGTGCTACCCGTTCCAGGGTTAGGACTGTAACCACCAGAGGACTTGAACATGAGATTGTGAACTCTGCAAACAATGTTTCCACTCTGAGAATGAGAATGGTAAATGACTGTAATTAATACACCCATTCAATACATTGGAATACAACAGAAGCCATCCACCCATGATGGGCTATTAGCAGGACAATAGCCTCCTGCCAAGAAGGAGGGTAGGCAAGGAGGGTAATTATTAACCCTGCATTATAATTATATAAAAGCCCCTTAGATATTAGATAACAACATGTTTCCAAACACTTGTTTTTCACAAGGGCTATTAGCAGGACAATAGACACCATGTGGTCCCAAAAACACCTCTCTGACATAGGGTCCAGCATATCTCTTGATGAAGTCATTCAATGTCTCGCCAGCTTTGATCCATGCCTGGGCCTGCAGCACACAAAGTTATTTGTTTGTCAGATGAATCATTGGGTCGAAACTACAGAACAGTATAAAACAAGAGGACACACATGGTTAATGTTCTGTAGAAAAATAATATACACTGCTCAAAAAAATAAAGGGAACACTAAAATAACACATCCTAGATCTGAATGAATGAAATATTCTTATTAAATACTTTTTTATTTACATAGTTGAATGTGCTGACAACAAAATCACACAAAAATGATCAATGGAAATCAAATTTATCAACCCATGGAGGTCTGGATTTGGAGTCACACTCAAAATTAAAGTGGAAAACCACACTACAGGCTGATCTAACTTTGGATCTAATGTCCTAAAAAACAAGTCAAAATGAGGCTCAGTAGTGTGTGGGCCTCCACGTGCCTGTATGACCTCCCTACAACGCCTGGGCATGCTCCTGGTGAGGTGGCGGATGGTCTCCTGAGGGATCTCCTCCCAGACCTGGACTAAAAGCATCCGCCAACTCCTGGACAGTCTGTGTGCAACGTGGCGTTGTGGATGGAGCGAGACATGATGTCCCAGATGTGCCAATTGGATTCAGGTCTGGGGAACGCGGCGGGCCAGTCCATAGCATCAATGCCTTCCTCTTGCAGGAACTGCTGACACACTCCAGCCACATGAGGTCTAGCATTGTCTTGCATTAGGAGGACCCAGGGCCAACCGCACCAGCACATGGTCTCACAAGGGGTCTGAGGATCTCATCTCGGTACCTAATGGCAGTCAGGCTACCTCTGGCGAGCACATGGAGCCTGTGCGGCCCCCCAAAGAAATGCCACCCCACACCATGACGACCCACCTCCAAACCGGTCATGCTGGAGGATGTTGCAGGCCGCAGAACGTTCTCCACGGCGTCTCCAGACTCTGTCACGTCTGTCACATGTGCTCAGTGGAACCTGCTTTCATCTGTGAAGCACAGGCGCCAGTTGCGCGAATTTGCCAATCTTGGTGTTCTTCTGGCAAATGCAAAACGTCCTGCACGGGTGTTGGCTGTAAGCACAACCCCCACCTGTGGACGTCGGCCTCATACCACCCTCATGAGTCTGTTTCTGACCTTTGAGCAGGACCACATGCACATTTGTGGCCTGCTGGAGGTCATTTTGCAGGCTCTGGCAGTGCTCCTCCTGCTCTCTCCTTCGAACAAAGGCGGAGTTTAGCGGTCCTGCGCGGGTATGTTGCCGCTCCTAGGCCTCTCCACGTCTCCTGATTACTGGCCGTCTCTGTAGCGCCTCCATTGCTCTGGACACTACGGCTGACAGACCAAGCAAACCTTCTTGCCACAGCTCGCATTGATGTGCCTCCTGGATGAGCTGCACTAACCTGACCACTTGTGGTGGGTGTAGTACGTCCGTCTCATGCTACCACTAGCGTTGAAGCACCGCCAGCATCAAAAGTGACCAAAAACATCGCCAGGAAGCATGGAGACTGAGAAGTGGTCAAGTGGTCACCCTCAGAATCCACTCTTTATTTGGGGGGTGTCTTGCTAATTGGCCTATAATTTCCAACCGTTTTGTTTATTCCTTTGCACAACAGATTGTGAAATTTATTGTCATCAGTGTTGTTTCCTAAGTAGACAGTTGATCTTCACAGAAGTGTGATTACTTGGGAGTTACATGTTGTGTTGTTTAAGTGTTCCAATTTATTTTTTTGAGCAGTGTATATATATTTTCATAATATATAGTAATGTCTTACAGAGCCTTACCATAAGTCCAGCTTAGGTTTCTCAAACTGTCCTCTGACGCGTGATTAGAGGCGGTGTTAGATGTTGTGCCGTGATGCCAGCAGATTGCTTTGCCAATCGCTCATCAACTTCAACCATTCAGTTTATCGATGGCTTAATAGTCTCCTGGAAATGGAATACAATGTAAAAAGTGCAGCATTACAGTAAAGACACAGCAGTCGATTTATCTTAGCATTATTTTTTAGCTTATTAGGTTACATTACAGTTATTTAAGCCTACTGTACCTGTTATATTTCCTGGTGCTTTTGCGTCGGTGTACCACAGGCGAATAGCACTCTCCGTGACCATAATCCCCAAGTCTAACAGTATTTTTTGTTTAATTATTCAACTCTCCTTTCTCTTCTCTGTGCTGGAGTCTTTTAGAAGATACAGAAGAATAATTACTATGGGAATAATACACTGATGACAGAAATACTTGGAATATAAGTAGGCTAATAAAAGGCAACAACCGTGTATGCCTTACACGAACACCCAGAAGTCATTTCATTTATAATAGATATTAGAAGCAAGTAGCCTACCCGTGTTGGTCAACTATTTCAGCACCGTTTCTGCTTCTCTGCAAACAAAGCATGGGGACTGGTCTTGATTAATCAATTGATGTTGATTCATACTGAATTCGTTCTGGTATTTGTGTAGCTACAAGCTTAGGGTTTTGGAAATGTTAAGGAATTATTTTGGCTCATTCACTCGCAGTCATCAGTAATCTGCTCGGCGACCGGTCACATTGTACAGCGCCATATTTCTTACAGGCAAACCCTGAGGTTTTATTTTCCTTTGTAAATAGAAAACCATATATTATCAAATTAGTTAGCACAAGAATTTTGTAAACAAATCAATACATATACCTGTTCTTACAAAAAAGGTTTTAATTCTCTAGTAGCAGCCAACTAAAATTAGAACAATCAATGCTCTGTCAAAGAGGCCCTTTGGTGATCAACTAGCAACTAGCTGAGATTAATCGGCAACAATGGCCTGACACATTAAATAACGTGCCATAGAATTCTGACGGCAGCCCGCAAGCTGTGCTGTGCAGTTATGTTGCAACATTTTAAATGGAAGATTCACTGAAATGTTTATTTGCAAGAAACACTAACAACATTTTATATATCCCGGAACACACTGACCAGCTTTGAGAATATTGAATGCTCTCCTCTCTCTCTCTCGCTCCTCTCTTCTCGCTCTCGCTCTCTCTCGCTCTCGCTCTCTGCTCTCTCTTCTCTCGCCTCTCTGTGGTTGGTTTAGTAGCAGACAACAACACAATGCCACAAAGCACAAACTCTGAGGCCCTATTCCCACTAAGAGATATGAAGGAGAGTCTGAGAAGCGGGGTGGCGAAAGAATTCTACTTTTCAATTAACATTACGTCCTTGCCTTTCATTTCATTGTGGCTGGCAACGCAACATTCTTGGTCTGCAGATCAAATTGACCGTAAATATCACAGTAGCCACTACTAGCCAGTAAGCACAAACTATTCAACAATGACCAACTTTTCTTCTAAAATATATTACACTCTTGAATAATGCAACGATGCACAAGCATGTATGTGCAGACAATGAAAGGGTGTATTTTCTCATCTGCAGGCTACACTCATTACATTTGAGCTTTGAGACAAGAGCACAGAGTTGCTATAGCAGCGTGTCTTCATCAAGTAACGTCAGCCGATCAAAAATGTGCGATWAACCCTCTCATACAAATATAAAAGTATACTAGGCCTAGCTTACAACATTACAACAAACCATGGTTAATTTGTGTCAATATCATGCAAATCATTACATGTGGTAAAAGCAAATTGCGACTGAAAACGTGGGTATAAGTGAGGAGTGAGGAGAGGAGCTGTTTTATATGGAAGCTCATTACSCGCCATCAAAATATCAACATGCACAATTAGTCTGTGCTTCAGTCTGATTAACTGTAGCCTACTGATAACAACCATAGCTGCAGGTAGCCTAGGGAAGCCTATGCRCTCTTATCCCATCTGGGCCAGGGGAAATGTAACATCATGTTTTTATAGCCTAAAATAGGCACAGTTATTTGTGTTCTGAGAATGTGAATGTGATCAAATTTGGTTTATATTTACACYTCAGGTGGCTAGGYGACCAATGCCTTTTTAATCCAAAATTATTGACTGGAATTAATCATTTAACACAATAGTGATGACATACTGTATGAGTATATTTTTAATTACAGCTGCAAACCCTACACGATGCAACCCTGCATACAGCAACCTCAGTCCTGTTAGTTTTAGTACAATTACATATCCTATTTGTATGATCTACATTTTACATGTAATTGGTGGTGGGGATGAGCTCTGCTATTACCATTTATACTGTAGAAGTGTTTGCTCAATGAGACAATTCTGTTCACACTGCCCTGCTTTAAGGGGGGCAACTATTTGGCGAGTGCTACCTCCGGAGGTATTATTTTTTCATCTGATTTCAGTGCTCTTCTGCAATGTAAGGCAGGGTTACATTTAACACTATACACAGTAGACGTTGTAAAAAGGCAGAGTTACATTTAACACTATACACAGTAGACAAGTCAACAAATGTTGTTGTCCTGGTCTCCATCTGGCTCACCAGAGGTTGGTTCCCTGGAGCTCACTGTAGGAACTGATTGGCTGTAAAATCCATATATTCAATCATTCATGATTTTATTGATTGTCACTCATTCTATTGCACTATTCTAATCAAACCTGCATTGCCAGTTCATATCAGTAGGTGTCACTATGCGCYYGCTAGTTGAAAAAGACTGACTCCATGGTGGCTGCCTGTTTCTGTATTTTTTTAAGTTATGGTGGTGCTAGAATCCATCAATTCTCTCTTTCTGCATTAGCCATCCATCTGTTATGGTTGGACAAATGTGTTCATATAGTCTGTGTAGACTGCTCWGTGGCAGAATTTGTATTTCTTTTCACTTTTAAGACAGTGAGATGTGCGTCACAAACAGCAGTGGAAATAAAATAATATGCCAATGAACATTACTGGACTAACAAACTGGCTGACTAACCTTTTCAGGAACTTCAGTATCCCTTGGCCTTGGGTAGCAGCAGCAGATCATTTCATCTTCTTTATCCTGTGCCAAACACATTTATTCAGTGAGTCTAAATGATTAATGTTAACTGCTGACTGCATGATTGCATCATCCTAGCTAGCTAATGTTAGCTATCTAGCTAGGCTGCTCTAAAGATGGCTGTCGAAAAACCCTTATCCATTACATTCGCCCACATTTGGCTACAATTCCGACGCTGTGTTTTAACGGTTTTAAATGGCCCCTTATCTTTCACGTCAGTGAGAAATAATATAAAAAAATGAAGAAAATTCAGTTTTGCACAGATTCATACACTGCCTTCAGTTGACAAACTATACTTCCTCCCCAGTTAGCTTACACACAGGTGTTTGGAGCACGCTAGATAGCTAATTAGCACAGGTGGCGGCATATGTCTTCCTTATGTCTTTCTCAAACAAGCTGATATGAAAGATGCATTTCTTATGTTTCCAAAACAGTACCACAATGATGCGTGTTAATGTTTAGAGCAAGCATCAGGGCTCTTAACAAAACTCCCCCGGTCAGAAGATACTTTTGTAAAAAAGCTCTAAAAGAGTTAGCATCTATGAATGKGGTACTCTAAAGCTAACTTTAGTAGTTTGTTAGCTGCTATAGATTGGATCATTCTAGATAGTTTTAGAGGACGTCTAAACTGTGTGTTTGCGCTCTCATGAGGCAGGCAACGAGGCAGGCAACGAGGCAGGCAACGAGGCAGGCAGGGTTTTCCACTAGATAACACAGCCACAAAGTCAGATTCCACAGACCGGGGAGGAGTGTGGGCGAAGAAAGAAACCAAGTGCAGAGTGCAGTCAAACAACGAGGTGCTGATGCGACCAGACATAGTTGTTGAGAGGTGTGGTTAATGAGGCTCTGTTGCCTGTAGCTAGGAGCCCACTGTAACTGACAAGTGAATGCAACTGAGAATTACCGCGTAAAATCCCAGGGTCAGGGTTGTATTCACCTGAGAAAAGAGGMAAACGGGCTGAAATGTTAAAAAATACACGCCTGCTTTCTTTTCCACAGCAAAACATTTTTCTATGAAGTGAACTAATGTCTGGTAAACGCGTTTGTTTCTGCTGCTTTGAAAGTGTTGTGGCAGTGCCACACCAGATTGAAAAGTAATGGGGCAAATGCTGTCTTGCCACACATTTTCTGTCAGTTCTGGCTCTATGTCACTATGTTGGGAGATAACTAGCAAATACTGGTTGACTGGTGCTGACTGAAAGAGTGTTTGACCGTGTGTGTGTATGTTTCTGTGTGTCCTACCATGCAAAGACTCACACTCCCATGGAGTGTGATGATAAGAGGGACCAAGGCAGGGAGAGAGAGAGAGGTATTGATCACAGTAGAGACCACACTACACCACACATTGATGGCAGCAACACACACACACACACACACACACACACACACCACAACACACACACACACACACACACACACACACACACACACACACACACACACACACACACACACACACACACACACACACACACACACAAAACATATTATTATTCCTATGACTTGATGTGCATGTTTCTATGGCAACTGAGAGTGCATAATGTCTCCTTCTGTCTCTATCACCAACATTTCAGTCGGGATAAACGGTTTCATCTTTTCCATTCTGTTCTCTAAAATGACATCAGACAGTGCGATTATCTGCTTTCAGATCTCAAGTAAAGGGACAAAGAGAGCCTGGTGGTATTCAAAGGCAGGGGATTACTAGGGGAACCCACCACCACTGCCATACGCCAGCATAACTCCTAACAATAACAGGGCAAACATTTAGCCATTTCAACCCACAGGACCACCAACAGTATGTCTATTAAATGTGTTTATAGCTGTAGCCTGTTGTCAACCCCCTGCCGACTTTGACTGAAGTGCTTGCTGCTCTCCGAAAATCTAATCAGCATCTCTGCACACACGCACAAACACAATATAGGATTTCTGGTTTGTGCCTGGTTACTAGACTTCAGAGAACAACTCCCCCTGCGTGAATATGTTATGGTTATTAATGCCTCTGTGAGTGCAATCATGTCTCAGGTATGCTTGATGTTGATAGAGCCATAGGGCATATTATGTCTCTTGTAACCAGTCACAGCGCGAGCTTTGGGGGGGTTGACGGGAGCATGCCCACTCAGTGTGCCAGGTGGTCATTAGTGTAATTTATGTTGGACCTGGGAGATTTAAGCCACACACACACAGACCACACCGTGTTTCATCCTTAATTTATCTCCACCTCTTCTAGTTTTAAATGACACCCTATAGAAAAAAGAAAGGTCTCCCTCTGCCTTCCCCATTAGAAATTCAAATAGGTTTGAATATGTTAAGACTGCATCAAGGCCGTATTTGTAGTTGCTCTTTACGCTCGAGTACGTCAGGAGTTCCTCCTTCTTTCCCAGTGTCACGACGTGGCCCTTTTGGGTGTATATCGTGGCTCCCTCCCTCTCTCATTCTCTCTCCCACCCCTCTCTCATTCCCACCCCTCTCTCATTCTCTCTCCCACCCCTCTCCCAAGTTTTACAACTGTCATAAATTCCTAGTAGAAACTCTTTTCACTGCCATGGAGTATTGAGTGAGAGAGCCTATGGAGAACAAAAGGCAGTCTTCTTGCCAAAACTCATAATCCTCAAMATTTGAGAATTAAACAATATTTCTATTTTTGAGAATGTTGGAGTGGTTCGTGGACACTTAAGGGACAGTCATGTCGAGGTTGTTTCATTTGGTGATCTCATGAAGGACCGGAAACACACATTACTGTCTTTGGTTGTGTAMACTTCTCAATTATGGGGTTTGCATCTGATGGTTGTATAAAATACTGTATATGGTTGAATATGAAACTATTTGTGAGAAGATGTAATGTGATGTTGGCCTTCTAAACAAGATACTTGTTTAGAAATAAGGTTTTAACTAGTCAGTGGCCACTCCCCCGTGAGCCCAGACATTACATCAGGCATCATGGAACCGCCCCTTCTTCCACAGAGTATAAAACCACTCGTGACCAAATGTACATTAGACCACAAAATATGGAGCTGTCGCTACATGTTGAAATGGTTGGCAATTTAAACTAGAGTAAAGATACCGCTGGGACAGGGTCCCCACATTGAAATGGCTACTCCTCTAGACAAAAACATGCCGGGTGACGCTGTTGTGTGAAGTGGTTCAAACTACCAGAAACCAGAAATCATGGAAGCTGTCTGTCACGCGGGACTAGGTGGGTGAAGGTCCACTTGGAAAAAATATTCCTTTTACTAATGCACAAAMAATKATAAGCCCAAACATCCAGGGCGCAGAGAACAACTTGATAACCCAAAACACAGGGTACCAAGTAAATAGAAAAAATAATACACCTCTACCTAAAACACACACACGTAACATAAAGACAATCCCGCACAAAACAAGGGCGGGGCTACCTACTAAATATAGGGAAGCTCATTGACAAAAACAACAGAAACACAGGTGAAACTAATAAGACAAAACAAACAGACAAACAAAAAAGGGATCAGTGGCGGCTAGTAGGACGGTGACGACGACCGCTGAGCACCGCCCGAACAGGCAGGGGAGCCAACTTCGGCGGAAGTCGTGACAGTACCCGCCTCCTGACGCGCGGCTCCCGCAGCGCGCCGCCACCGGCCTCGAGGACGACCCGGAGGGCGAGGTGCCGGGCGATCCGGGTGGAGGTGGTGGAAGTCTCTCAGTAGAGAAGGATCCAAATTGTCCCCCACCGGAACCCAGCATCACTCCTCTGGACCGTACCCCTCCCAGTCCACAAGGTACTGTAGGCCCCCCAGAATGCCACGTACTGTGTACGCCGGGGACCCCTCGATCTCCAGAGGGGGCGGAGGGACCTCAGGCACCTCACCTTCTTGCAGGGGACCAGCCACCACCGGCCTGAGGAGAGACACATGAAACGAGGGGTAAATACGGTAATACCTAGGAAGTTGTAACCTATAACACACCTCGTTTATTCAGGACTTTAAACGGCCCCACATACTGCGTCCCCAGCTTCCGACAGGGCAGGCGGAGAGGCAGGTTTCGGGTCGAGAGCCAGAACCTGTCCCCGGTGTGAACACGGGGCTCACTGCGGTGCTGGTCAGCGCTCCTCTTCTGCCGTTGTCCCGCTAAACTTAGCGATTCCTGGACGGTTTTCCAGGTGTCCTTGGAGCGCTGTACCCATTCCTCTACCGCAGGAGCCTCGGTTGGCTCTGATGCCATGGGGCCAGGACCGGCTGGTAACCTAACACACACTCAAACGGGGACATGTTCGTTGAGGAGTGGCGGAGGGAGTTCTGAGCGAGCTCAGCCAAGGAACATACCAGGCGGTCCCGGCAATATCACCGCAGAACCTGCCCACATCCTGGTTTACGCGCTCACCTGCCCATTACTCCGGGTGAAAACCCGAGGTCAAGCTGACCGAGACCCCCAGTCTCTCCATAAACGCCTCCAAACTCTGGACGTGAATTGGGGGTCCCGATCAGAAACGATGTCCTCAGGCACCCAATAGTGCCGGAGACATGGGTAAACAAGGCCTCCCGAGTCTGCAGGGCGTAAGGAGACGGGCAACGGATGAGACGGCAGGACTTAGAAAACCGATCCACACGACCAGGATCGTAGTACTTCCCTGGGACGGGGAAGATCGGTAAGAAAGTCCACCGATAAGTGTGTCCACGGCTGTTGTGGAACGGGGGGGCTGTAACTTCCTCTAGGCAAGTGCCGAGGAGCCTTGCTCTGAGCGCACACTGAGCAGGAGGAGACATAAAATCTCACGTCCTTAGCCAACGTGGGCCACCAGTATCTCCTCTAAGACTCCGCACTGTCCTCTCGATGCCAGGATGACCCGAGGGAGGGAGAGTATGAGCCCAACGGATTAGCTTATCCCGGACCCCCCCCGGCACGTACTGAGCCCCCGCTGGACAGTTAGGGGGGGCCTGCTCTAACCGTGAGGCTCTCTCTATCTCCGCGTCCACCTCCCATACCACCGGTGCCACGAGACATGAAGGTGGAATGATGGAGTTGGCTCAACGGACCGCTCCTCGGTATCATAGAGCGGGACATTGCGTCGGCTTTAGTGTTTTGGAACCTGGTCGTACGAGATGGGTGAACTGAAACCGGGTGAAAAACATGGCCCATCTAGCCTGACGCGGATTTAGTCTCCTCGCTGCCCGGATGTACTCGAGATAACGATGGTCAGTCCAGATGAGAAAAGGGTGTTTCGCCCCCTCAAGCCAATGTCTCCACACCTTCAGAGCCTTGACTACAGCTAACAACTCCCGGTCCCCCACGTCATAGTTTCGCTCCGCCGGACCGAGTTCCTCGAAAAGAAGGCACAAGGGGGAGCTTGGGTGGTACGCCCGAGCGCTGGACAGCACGGCCCCGACCCCGCCTCGGACGCGTCCACCTCCACTATGAACGCTAAAGAGGGTCCGGATGCGCCAACACGGGCGCATTGGTGAACAGCTCCTTCAGACGACTGAAAGCTCTGTCCGCCTCTGCTGACCAACGCAAGCGCACCGGTCCTCCCTTCAGCAGTGAGGTAATGGGAGCAGCCACCTGACCAAAACCCCGGATAAACCTCCGGTAGTAATTGGCAAACCCTAAAAACCGCTGCACCTTTTTCACCGTGGTCGGAGTCGGCCAATTACGCACGGCTGTAACGCGGTCATCCTCCATCACCACCCGGAGGTGGAAATCCGATAACCCAGGAAGGAAACGGCCTTTTTGAAGAACTCACATTTCTCCGCTTGCAATACAGGTCATGCTCCAGCAGTCGCCCAGAGTTCCTTACGCACAGAGACACATGCGTGTGGCAGAGTAGATCAAGATGTCATCGTGTCACTACCACTCCCTGCCCGAGCAGGTCTCAGAGAAACTCATCTACGAAGGATTGAAAGACAGCTGGAGCATTTTTCACCCCTATGGCATGACGTGGTACTCATAATGGCCAGATGTAGTACTAAATGCGGTTTTCCACTCATCTCCTCCCGGATACGCACCAGATTATACGCACTCCTCAGGTCCAATTTTGTTGAAGAAGCGCGCCCGCTGAAAGTGATTCCACCGCTGTTAGCGATGAGAGGTATGG
>NC_036838.1:19047666-19079554 GCF_002910315.2 Salvelinus sp. IW2-2015
AGACTAATCTGCTCCTTATGACTACCCTGCGTTACCATGTCCAGTGGTACCGTGGCCTCCCTGACCATTCCTGACCCTAATGGTCGGCTATCTAAGGAGTGCACGGGGAAAGGTAGGTCTAACGACACAAGGGGAATCCCTAGCCTTAACGCGAGCCCCCGATCTATGAAATTCCCAGCTGCGCCTGAATCGACTAGTGCCTTATGCTGTAGAGAGGGAGAAAACCCGGGGAAAGAGGTTAACACATACATATGACCAACAGGAAGCTCTGGGTAAGTCTGGTGCTGACTCACCTGGGGTGATCGAGTAGTGCTCCGCCTGCCCTCCCGACTCCCAGACGAGTTCCTCCAGCACCGGTCGGCCGTGTGCCCTCGCCGACCACAACTGGTGCAGGAGGACACTCCTCCTCCGGTCCCCCTCGACGCTGCCTCCCCTAACTCCATAGGGATAGGAGCAGGAGGGCTGGGAGGTGGAAACGACAGGACCTGTTCCGAACGTCCGCGGGTAGCCAGCASGTTGTCGAGACGGATGGCCATGTCAATGAGTTCATCCWGCGTGAGGGTGGTGTCCCGACACGCTAGCTCCCTGCGGATGTCCTCCCTAAGGCTACATCGRAAATGGTCTATTAAGGCCCTGTCGTTCCACCCTGCTCCTGCGGCCAAGGTCCTGAACTCCAGGGCAAAGTCCTGTGCACTCCTCGTCTCCTGACGCAGGTGGAACAGCCGTTCACCCGCCGCACGACCCTCTGGTGGGTGGTCAAACACAGCTCGGAATCGGCGGGTGAACTCAGGGTAATGATCCCTCGCCGAGTCTGGGCCATTCCACACTGCGTTGGCCCACTCGAGAGCTTGTCCAGTCAGACAGGAGACGAGGGCGCTCACGCTCTCCTCTCCGGAGGGAGTAGGACGAACGGTCGCCAGGTAAAGTTCCAGTTGGAGAAGGAAACCCTGACACCCAGCCGCCGTTCCATCATACTCCCGTGGGAGCGCCAGCCGAAGAGCCCCGGAGCCGGATGCGGTAGCAGGTACAGGAGGTGCTGGAGGAGGGGGTGCTGGAGATGAGGTGGGAAGGCCACTCCTCTCCCATCGATCCATCCTCTCCATCATTTGGTCCATAGCTGACCCAATCCTGTGGAGAACACTGGTATGATGGAGGACCCTTTCCTCCATCGATGGGAGAGGAGATGCGGCTGCTCCTGCTGATTCTATTTGTTTGGGTGCGGGATTCTGTCACGCGGGACTAGGTGGGTGAAGGAATCAGACGCAGAGAGAGATCCACTTGGAAAAAATATTCCTTTTACTAATGCACAAAAAATGATAAGCCCAAACATCCAGGGCGCAGRGAACAACTTGATAACCCAAAACACAGGGTACCAAGTAAATAGAAAAAATAATACACCTCTACCTAAAACACACACACGTAACATAAAGACAATCCCGCAYAAAACAAGGGCGGGTCTACCTACTAAATATAGGGAAGCTCATTTACAAAAACAACAGAAACACAGGTGAAACTAATAAGACAAAAYAAACAGACAAACGAAAAAGGGATCGGTGGCGGCTAGTAGGACGGTGACGACGACCGCCGAGCACCGCCCGAACAGGCAGGGGAGCCAACTTCGGCGGAAGTCGTGACACTGTCGCTACATGTTGAAATGGTTGGCAACTCTAMYWAAGGACAAGACCAGAGAATGTGGAGATCATTCCCACGTTGAAATGGYTAAGAAATCTACAAACTAAAGAACAACTATTCAGGCTGCAGCTGTTTAAATACTTTAGTCTGGTAAACGCATCCGATCTAAGAACATTTCTGAATGGTGCTCTGAAGTATTAATTATAACAACCTACAACTCCAACAGACTTTGATCTCTAGTGGACAAACCAGAGGCTTTTGGTCGACTGACTATCCAGCAAACAGACCCGCGATCTCAGAGAGGGACAGCAAAGGCGTACACACGTAAATATGTAAATTGCAATTGATTTTCAAATATACGGCTGTTCATGTTAAAAGTATTAGCATTTCATGAGTGGAGTTATCAACTGTATTACAGTGAATCCTCTGAGTTTCCCGCTCTTGAACTGTCCCCACCCCTTTCCTTTGTCTACCAAGCCGTCATATCGGCTTAGCCCACTAGGGACTTTTCAGTGTATCATGTCAGTAACCAATGTATGACCTAATTGTGTGTGTTTTTATGTAATTCTGTGTGATTATTTAGTTAATTATTTATTTACAAAGACAATTTGTATATTGCTGATTCATGATTTATGACAGGATTCATGCAGATATCCAAGGGTTTGTGACGTTGAGGTAATAGTACATTAATAGAAGACTGTGATCGATAAGATAACAAAATATCTGAAGAGTTATATTCTGGAAATTGAAACTGTATAAAAAAAAATCCGTGGTGCCCCGACTTCCTAGTTAATTACTATTCCGTGATTTGTTKAATTACACATAGAGAAATGATTTGATAACAAACAGTCTTGACATTTAATGATAGTCAACACTACAACACCAGATATGATGGAAAGACTCGGGGAAGAATCTTCAAGCCCCACAGCTGTACAGTAATTAACTTCCCATCTTCCAAGCTTTGGAAAAAACAGAGACTCTGGGGAAATGTAATAACTGACAACACAAAGCAAGGCTGCACGCTCCATAAACCACAGCCATCAAAGACAAGCTTATGCCAGTGCCATGCCAGCTGCACAACAGCACCAAAGTCCAGTACCAAAACATTCACAAATTCATTTTAAGTTAATTTAAAGTTTAAGTTAATTTGAAGGAAAGCAACACCCATTCACACGCACACAGTCTATCTGATGAAATATTTAAAGGCCAAATGTAGAGCGACTCTTGATGTTCCTCTGTTGTTCCTTTCGTTCCACTCAGTACAGTACAGCAAACTGGCATGGCCTCATAGCTTTGATCAATCCAACACTCACCAACCCACAAGTTAACAGACCTGATTTTGGCTCGCTCTCTCTCTCCCTCATTATAAAGCCTATGAACTATAGTGGCCCTCCCTCCCTGCGCTCTTTGTTTCCATGGGTTTCTGATTAACAAATTTTTAGTTTGTGTGGTTTTGATTCCGAAAAAAATTCAATCAAAATCTTAATCTCAGTGTGAAATGTGAGTCTTTGAAGTACCGGTGAGTTTTTGGCATTGCGGCAGGTTGGTGGGTTTTGATCTGACAGGCAGCGTCTCTGCAATGTGTGTGTGTRGGCTATACTCTGGGTTTGTATTTATTTTCAGACCTGGGTTCAAATACTATTCGAAATCTCTCAAATACTTTGAGCGCTTGCTTTAGCCTGCTTAGAGTGCCAGGTGGGTGGGGCTCACGCTTTTGGGATTTTTCTATTGGTTCTTTTGCAATAGACAAGCTCAATCAAGCCCAGCTAAAGTCTTTTCAATTATTTTAAATAGTATTTGAACCCAGGTCTGTTTATTTTCAGTTTAGTTCTGGCGGAACTGCATGCATTGCGCTGGCTGGGTTGCTATGGAGAGGAGACTTTTGTTCCTGTGTGGGTGACTTTGGGTGGTGAARCACATTAGTTGGAGATGGTTCTGCTTTAAAAATCCGTGGGCTGTTTGCTGTGTGTGGCGGTCAGACCTGGTTTTAAACAGGATCTGAAGTCTGTCAAATTACTTTGAGCATCAGCTCGGGTCTGCTCGTAGTGCCAGATAGGCAAGGTTAACATGTTTTCTGACTATTTCAAACGTTCTCTTGCATCAGGCAAGTTCAATCGAGAACCACATAGTATTTTTGAAAGATTTCAAATACTGTTGTGACCCTAGGACTGCATGGTGGCAGGTGACACACCAATGTCATTGGGCAACTCAAGGCAAGTTTTATTTAATTGGTCCATGGTAAACTCCTTGAGTGTAGGGGAACTGTTTCTGTGTTGACCTGACACTTGAACCTCATTAGAGACCTTTTTATGTAGAGGTCCACCTCTTCACCTGTTCACTGCCCTTCTCTCACTTGTTAAATGCAATCATGAAAGCTTTTTTCCCCTCTTATGTCTTCCTCCATTTAGTTAAGTATGCTTTTAGTAGGAGGATGAACTGTCTATTTAAAGCGCAAAAGTCAATCCTTCTATACAACCACTAAAACAGCAGGGGAACTGTGCTACTATTCTGTTCATTGGCAGCAGTATAGAGATATGGGAGGTAAGAGGTATTGTTTGCCACAATGGATTATTGGCAATAATTAGATACTTATACCTTAACGTACTTACTGACATTTTAGAATGGTCAAATAAATGACAAAACCCTTTCTCCTATTGTCTGTCTCTATCTCTCTGTCGTTGTCTCACTTACACACACACACACACACTTATTTGCCCATTCATTTTAATAACTGGAAGTCTTTGAACAGGTCAGTATGCCGCCGTGCATCCCTACACATTATTTATTATCCTCTATATAATTAAATATCCCATGGCCAAGAGGTTTATCTCACGTTCCCCAAATGAATTAAATCAGAGCAAATACCAATTTAAAAGGAGGAACAACCTGCCATCATTGTTTATTGAGATGTATGAGCTGCTAGCAGCCAGTTAAACTAGCTGCTGAGGAAGGTGACAGCGATTCATTTGCCAACCATATTCATTCCTTCCACACAGTCCATCGCTTCCCAAGTGTCTCCCCTCCCCAGCTCCCCTAGATGAAAACACAAGTAAAGTTAACAGCACTTGGCATAAATATTTCCAGATTGAATATTAAACACAGTATCTCTCTCAAGTTTCTCCCGTCCCCTAAACAAAAACACAGGTGAAGTTAACATTGCTTATAAGCACTTGGTATATCAACTTGGTGTAAAAGATCTCAAAGATTGAATATTAAAATAAAATGCCATATTTCTCATTTGTCAGGTACACTTGATCGATGTTGCTCTGTCCTTGTCCCCCGACCCATTTCTTCACAAAATTTACTGCGCAAGCGCGCACACACAGGGCTCTTCAATTCCACTGTAATTCCACTCCACATCTCGAGCACCTCTTGCCCCGATAAGAGTCAGATTAAAACCCTTGCGCTGCTTGTATGTCTTCCCCACTTCCCATTCTCGATCCCTCTCTGGCATACCTCCATGTCTAAAAATATTTCTGCACTGTATGGCATGTTCATTTGTATGGCATGTTCAATAGAAACAAAGTTTTAAAAATCCGACGCGTTTCGTCTGCATGGCCTTCGTCAGGGAGTACAAAGAAATAATACAATGTCCTCTTTTGAACAGCTTTTCMAATTAGCCCTAATTTGAAGAGGGAGTGGTATAGGTTCAATGTTTGCTAGCTAACATTAGGCTATAACTAGCTATGAAAATGKATTTCTGATTCAAATAATATTACTCCATATATCATACACKTAAMGTTAGCTAGCGAGCCAGCAGGCTAACGTTCACTAGCTAACTAACAGTATGCTTTAAATTGCAATAAAAACTACTTTCTGACTGAATTAGAAACATATATTTGAAATTGTWGCTAGATTCTTACCGGTATACATTGATGAACGCTTCACGGCAGATTGGAACCATTTAACTCAGGTTTTGTTTGTAGCTACATTTTGTTTGGTCCGCGTTGTGTCAAGCAACTCCGGTTCACACACTGACCGTGGCGTGTGCAGAAAGTAGCCTAGCACTTTTTCCACCGGATATGTCGATAGCACCTGCTAAATCCAGGGCATCAATGTTGTTGAGAAAAGTACCAAAACTTTGGTAGTTCTCGATGGCTAACGTTATATCTTTCAAAAACTGCGCAGTAGTAAGGACTGTCAACACATACTGAACAGCTCACGTTACAGACAGAAGCCTGCTACATGGCAGACAAATCAAAACTCATCTCCTGGCATGTCCAGCCCATTGTTTTCTTTTCTCTCTGTTCTTCAGTCTCTATTTGTTGTTTTCTCTATCAGAAGAAGAAATGTGTTCTAGGCAGTGTTCTASAATTCATATGTTAAAATTATGCATCTGAGAGGATGTCCATTGGATTCAGATTGAATATCTTGAATTTAGACAGACTTGTTTCTTAAAATTCAGTAACATGCATGAGCCAAGGAAGSCACTCCTTTTGGAATGAATATTTAACCCAGGGAGCAGAAAATWGTTTAAATAACGTCAAAATGACATTCTGACATCATTTCAACCACTTTCTGGTTGTAATGACGTTGTATGAATATTGTTTTTCCCGCTGGTAAATGTATTTATTGAGTTTATGAAATGGCACATCTTAGGGCACTTTCTAAACCCTTAAAGCACCTTTTATATCTTTTCAATTAGATATTGTCCCTATTTCTTTTACTCCCGTACCACCTGCAAGGAGATTCTTGGCATTTCAGAGGCCCAGCTCTGCATAAACATTGAATGTAATTTCCACTGTGGGGTGTTTGATCTTTGTCCAGATAGATAATTAGCTTGAAACGCCTTTAGTGTGCCACCCACGGTCTCCCTGTTGCCCTCATGCCAATAGAATGTTGAGAAAYGTGGAAACTTATCAAATTCAGCCAGGCATGCTCCCTGTGTACTGGCATTGGTGACAAGAGGTCCTGGGGTTAGTGTTTTTTATTGGATAAAATATATTTATAGCCTCATATCCCCCCCGGATATAAGCATCATTTATTTACTGTCTAGGACTAAGGCAGGATGAACATACTTTTTCTACACTTTTTGGTGTTGTCTTTCCCAAACAGATAATGTATGTTGCTTGTCTTTCCTTTACCCAAAGATTCACTGTGGCTTTTTAGATATGATAATGACATGATAATGTCTATAAGGTGGATAATGCACTTGATGTAGGAGATGTAGGTTACAACTCTAAATACTGCATCTACAACTGGCTTAGCATGCAAATGTAGCCTGTCGATTCTTAAGTGCTCAGGAGGGGGAAGGAAAGATTGAAGGGGGGAAGTGGGGACTTTGCTAAGAGCTATTTCAATTGTTCTGGTGGAACAAGGGAGGCTCTGCATATGTTTTCTGACAAAAGCACATCCCAGGTGGGGGCTGTCTAGGGTTGCAAAGGGAGGGTATATTACTGGAAACTTTCGATGTTTACCAGTAAACTACAAGAATTTTTGTAATTTCAAATGTTTTAGTGGCCTATTTGGGGAACTTGAGATTACCACCGGCATCTGTAATTATCTCATGTAAAATCTATAAAATAAGATGGTTTTAGAATAAAAATAGAATGACAAAGTTGTAAAATAAGATCCTAAATATAAACTATCAAGTTAGTGAATAGTATTGGTGTTTAATATAAGAGTTTCAGCATGAAATATTTTTGAAAAAATTACACACTTCATTTTTTTTTTTACTATGTCGTTATGTAAATGTTGTAAATGTTTTGTTGCTAAACTGATGACAGTTGTGAAAAAATGCAATAGTTAGAAAAGTGGCAGAGCTAACAGAATAATACCATTAATGATTAGATGCTTTGTCATTAATTGGGCTATTTTCTCTTGAACCATATGGTCTATTTAATATAAACTCATGGACAATATGTACAGATATATACAGTATATATATATAAACGATTACTATATATGAATATATTTTTTCAAAGTTATTGAAGCATAAATTACCAAAGTTACCATAGATTACCTGTTAATTACAAAAWTKACTGAATATTCTGGTAACTTTGGTGAATTACCGGTAGCTTTGCAACCCTAGGGCCGACTAGCTCAAAGAAAAGGTGAGTGTTGGATCATCAGAGAAAGAGAGGTAAGAAAAGGGTGTGGGTGGAGTATAGAGAAAGGAGGAGAGACACAAAAGACAGAACTAAATAAAGAAAACGCTGTTGGGGTTTTGAGTGCCTTCTATGCTAATTGACTTGCCTTGTTACCGCGTTTCTCCTTCTCGTACCCTGGGGCTCTCATTCTCACCCACCGCAAGACAAAGTAGACATGTTGTGCCAAGTGGAAAGCTCTTGATTACAGTGTGCGGCATTCCACAGATAGCACAGACATATGCTGCTGTTTTTTTACCGTTGCTTTATATCTTGGCAGGAGGTGGTCTTTGTGCAAAGTAGTCAAAACATGAAAGTGAGTCATGCTTGCTTCATGACTAACCATGACTAAGACAGTATGTTGATAATAACAGTTTCTGGCAATCTCATTTGTGACAAATATCCAACATACTTTTATTTCCACATTTCTCTGAAGGAGTTTGACCACAAAACATCTTTGTCTGAGGAAGAGACTTGATCACAACTCACAAGTGAGTTACAGTCTAACACTTCCCCGCTCGAGCTGACTTCTGTCTCTGTAAAGATAATGTAACGTTATGACTATAGCTACTGTTKCCTGAAGGAGGGRAACAAGATACAACATACTATGGGGAGTCTCACTCTCAGGAATTCSGTTGAAAGATCTACAATCACGCCTGACAAAGGCCAATGAAATTTGCACCTCGATGGAAGCCCCGTCTTCCACAGGTGATAAGCTGATGCTCGGATTTATTCCTTCAATTTAATACCACTCTTCCCCCGAGCCGAGGAACAGGTGTTGTACCTTGTTTCCCTCCTTCAGGGAACAGTAGTTATAGTCATAACGTTACGTTCCCTTTCAGTTAGTAAACGTTGGGACAACATACTATGGGGAAATATAATCACRCCGCAAGCTGACCCCAAYGGATWCTAAATGAAATGGCTCATGGCAGACCRCCCAGACCTAACTCCGMCAGATGCAGAAGTCTGGGTATTGCGCACATGGCGCCTACTGAGTTTCCCCTATCTCAACCGAAAGCACACTGTGTGCTATACTGGGAGCAGTAACATCAAAGAGATAAAGCCTCACAAAAGTGTGTGGTGATGCCCAACTCGCCGCACCACATATCTCCTATAGTCAACCCTTTWGACAACGCCCAAGACACTGCCAGACSCCTAGTGGAGTGAGCGCCTACAMCTCTAGGTAACCCTTGAACCTCGCTGCTATATGCCAGGAAGATAGCCTCCACAATCTAGTGCGAGGGACGCTACTTAGAGAGCGTTCTGCCGCGACCTGGATTAGCAAAACAGACAAAAAGTTGGTCACATAACCAGATATCCCAGGTCCGTACTATGTGCATGCGTAAAGCTCGCATCAGACACACGGCACGTAATCTCTGTTGCTTTTTTGAAGCAAAAGGAGAAGGCGAAAAGGGAAATAGTTCAAAAGCTAAGGAGGACATAGCCATGAGTTTCAGGGCGAAGACAGCATTTTTACGCAACGTCACCTTAGAGTCGCCCGGGGCGAACTACAGGAATAGTGTACGGATAATGCGTGGAGGTCCCCAACAAGTTTAGCTAAAGCCATGAGCAGGGAGGCTTTGTAGGAGAGGATCTTCAGTGCCACCGACTCCAGAGGCTCAAAGGGGGCTGCAAAACCTGCGGCAAGTCCCATGTGGGTGCAATAGGTTTAGAGACTGGTCCGAGATGATGTACACCTTTCAGGAACCACACCACCAGGGGGTGAGCCCCTGTGAGTTTCTGTCAATTCCCACATGACACGCTGAGACAGCAAACATGTACACTTTTAAAGTGGAGAATGTTTGAAAAGCTCCTGTAGGAACATAAGGATGTCCCTCACAGAGCACTGAAAAGGAACAAGTCCTTTATTTTGGCACCAGAGCTCAAATSCTTGCCACTTATACACATACAGCCCTCTTGCAGAGGGCGTCCTTGCAGACTAAATGGTAGCAATWACATTTGGAGGTAAACCTCTAGCCATCGATTGGCCCTCAGGAAACAAATCTCTGGCTTCGCTTGCCAAACCTGCCTGTGCGCCTGGGACAACAGGTCCCCGCGCAACAAAGTCCTCTCCTAAAAGGTGAATGATATCCACGAACCAAGGCTGCCTGGGCCAACAGGGAACCACAAGAATCAATGGTAAGCCCTCCCGGAGCACCCACTCCAATGGGGGCTGAATCAGAACTACTGGCGGAAACGCGGAAAGGAGGGTGTGGCCACTGGTGCGCCAGAGTGTCCGTTCCCAAAGGGGCACTAGGGTCCCTCATCAAGAAAAATAGAAACTGCGTATTTTCTCGCAATGCGTAAAGATCTACAGTACATAGGCCCTTCCGAAAATGACCCATATCTGGTTGAGCCTCCACTCCTGAGAGAGAGGGTACCACCTAGATAAAAGATTTGCACCCGAGTTGGGGAAACCGGGGACATGCGTTGCCCAAAGCGAAAACATGTGCAAACTGCTCCCCAGCAATAGAGAGCGAGCCAAGGTTAGGAGGGAGAGAGACAGACTCTCTGCATCTGTTGATGCACCACCACTGACATATTGGCGGTTCTGACCAGCACAAGACGGCCYKACAAAAGCAGAGGGTCCCACCACATGGAAACCCGAAGCAACTGGTTTAGGCTGCGAGATACGTCCAGATGAGTGGCCAGGTGCGTGGCTAGCACTCAGCACAGTATCAACAATAGCCCCAYGGGGACTCATTACAGAAGCMATCATCACTAGTAAGCATAGGCACTGGCGWAAACGCACTGTGTGACCCAGACAAAATTTGGCTAAGCAGAGCCGGAACCCGGACACCCTCCGTGGGGATAGAAAAGCGTGAGACGCGAATGAGTCTAGCTCAAGACCCAGAAATGGAATGTGCTGAGAGTMAGACAGCTCTTTTTCTGGTTTCTTATGAAGCCCAGAGACTGAATATAGGACAGTAGCATGGATGTGTGGTMMCATGTGGCTCAGTTGGTAGAGCATGGTGCTTGCAATGCYAGRGTTGTGGGTTCGATTCCCAMAGGGGACCAGTGCAGAAAAAGTAGGAAAATGTATGCACTCACTACTGTAAGTCACTCTGGATAAGAGTGTATGCTAAATGACAAAAAATGTATAATAATAATTAAAATGGATATATAAAAAAGTAATAGCTGGTGGCTTGTGAGCATTCTCAGTTTGTAGACTCTGAGGTGCTTGCTGAGGGAACATAGGTCAAGTATGGGACTGTCCCTTCTAGTAACAGGAATACTRGCTGTACCAGCAGTCCTGGATCTTTGACATAGACTTGGATTGCCTGCTTCTGGAGATAGGAGGATATTTCCTTCCACAAAATTGTCATTGAGGCCTYGGAGACAGTCAGTGTGATGRTGCTGCAGAAGCGTGGGGGACGCACAACAAATTGTATGCTRACATCACTGTTCATATGATCCAGGGTGATGCTGTGCATGTGCRCCATTGGTTGGAGCAGACTGCGAGATCCCTGTGAATTGCCACCTTGTGAGCTGGGAGAGTTTGGTTCTTCTTCCATTTCCACCAGAGTTGCAAAGAAAAAGGCAAATCTCAGACTTGCCAATAAAAATAAAAGATTAAGATGGGCAAAAGAACACAGACACTAGACAGAGGAACTCTACCTAGAAGGCCAGCATCCCGGAGTCGCCTCTTCACTGTTGACGTTGAGACTGGTGTTTTGCAGGTACGATTTAATGAAGCTGCCAGTTGAGGACTTGTGAGGCRTCTGTTTCTCAAACTAGACACTCTAATTTACTTGTCCTCTTGCTCAGTTGTGCACCAGGGCCTACCACTGCTTTCTATTCTGGTTAGAGCCAGTTTGCGCTGTTCTGAAGGGAGTAGTACACAGCGTTGTACGAGATCTTCAGTTTCTTGGCAATTTCTCGCATGGAATAGCCATTTCTCAGAACAAGAATAAACTGACGAGTTTCAGAAGAAAGTTATTTGTTTCTGGCCATTTTGAGCCTGTAATCGAACCCTCAAATGCTGATGCTCCAGATACTCAACTAGTCTAAAGAAGGCCAATTGTATTGCTTCTTTAATCAGAACAACCGTTTTCAGTTGTGCTAACATAATTAGAAAAGGGTTTTCTAATGATCAATTAGCCTTTTAAAATGATAAACTTGGATTAGCTAACACACCGTGCCATTGGAACACAGGAGTGATGGTTGCTGATAATGGGCCTCTACGCCCATGTAGATATTCCATAACAAAATCTGTCGTTTCCAGATAAAACAGTCATTTACAACATTAACAATGTCTACACTGTATTTCTGATCAATTTGATGTTTTTTAATGGACAAAAAAATTGCTTTTCTTTCAAAAACAAGGACATTTCTTAGTGACCCCAAACTTTTGAACGGTAGTGTACGTTATTGCGTGTGACTATCTCAGACACCACTGGCCCGATTTTGATGAAACTTGACTGAATGATGTGTCTTGCCACAKAGATCCGGCATTAAGACAATTACAYGGATTGGCCCAAGGGGTGCATTATAGTAATCAACTGAAAACTTTGAAYAAGCATATCTCCTGACCYGTTTGAGCTACAGACATTAAATTGTGTACATATTCGATGGCGCCGACAGAGATGGTCCACATCTTACATGCTCCAACCCGGCTATTTTGGGACTTTTTTCATGTTTATCTGTACTTTTTTGTACAGAAAGCTCATACCATTATCACCTATGACCKCCAAGTACTTTTGAACTACGAATCGACAGCTACTAACCCTCGACTTTGATGTCAATTTCGGCTCCTACTTCAACTCCGACTGTTTACACCGGACCCTGCTCCATTATCCGGCTACCCAAGCACCACAAGCGAAGATGCGGGAGGAGGGCTGGAGTCCTTGTTTGACTCAGACGCAGAGAAAATCATCCGGCACTCCCCTCCATTTTAGTGGCAAATGTCCAGACACTTGAGAACAAGATGGATGWGCTTTGTTCGAGAGTGAAAAATCTRTAATATTCTATGCTTTCAGAAACCTGACTGATGGGCATTATGAACGTAAAACTCAAGGGTTTCTACATGCTTTGTTGTGACCAGACAGCGGACTTGGGCAAAAACAAAGGAGGAGAGGTGTGCCTCTAACGGCTGTCGTCGGAATGAGACCAAAGCGCAGCGTGGAAAGTGTTCATGATTTAATGTTCAAAAAAACACTCAAACAAAATGACCAAAGGTGAAAACAAAAGCGCACAGTTCTGTCAGGAAAAAACACTAAACAGAAAACAAGATYCCACAATCTAATGGTGGGAAAAAGGGCTGCCTAAGTATGATCCCCAATCAGAGACAACGATAGACAGCTGCCTCTGATTGGGAACCACACTCKGCCAAAAACAAAGAAATAGAWAACATAGAATTTCCCACCCGAGTCACACCCTGACCTAACCAAACATAGAGACTAATAAGGATCTCTAAGGTCAGGGTGTGACAGCCTCTTTGTAAACAACAACTGGTGTACTTTTTAAATGTAAAGAAAGTCTTAAGCTTTTACTCACCTGAACTAGAATWCCTCATGGTAAATAGCAGACCTTTTTATCTACCAAGAGGGTTTTAATCYGTAATCGTCACTGCTTTCTACATCTCACCACAAATTGTGTAGATGTGGCAGGACTATTACGGATTACTAAGAGAMACCCAGCCATGAGTTGCCCAGTGATGCAAACTTCCCAGATGAGCTGAATGCCTTTTGTGCTAGTTTTGAAGCAAACACTGAGCCAGGCATGATAGCCCCTGCTGTCCCGGACGACTGTGTGATCTCGCTCTCTGTGGCTTATGTGAGTAAGACTTTTAAACAGGTTAWCACTCACAAGTATTCTGGGCCAGATGGAATACCAGGGCACATTCTCTGAGCATGCGCAGACCAGCTGGCAAGTGTCTTCATGGACATTTTCAACATCTCCTTGTCCCAGTCTGTAATCCCAACATGTTTCAAGCAGCACCATTATTCCTGTTCCTAAGAACTCAAAAGTTAACCTGCCTAAACAACTATCGTTCCGTAGCACTCACATCTGTAACCATGAAATGCTTTGAAAGGCTGATCATGGCACACATCAACACCATCATCCCAGGCATCCTGGACCCACCTCAATTCACATACCGCCACAACAGATCCAGAGACGACACAATATATATTGCACTCCACACTGCTCTCTCCCACCTAGACAAGAGGTATCCCTATGTGAGAATGCTGTTCATTGACTACAGCTCAGCGATAAACAGCATAGTCCCTTCAAGCTCATCACCAAGCTCGGGACACTGGGACTGAACACCTYCCTCTGCATCTGGATCCTGGACATTCTGACGGGCTGCCCCCAGGTGGTGAGGGTAGGTAACAACACATCTGCCACGCTGACTCTTAACAYGGGGGCCCCTCAGGGGTGTGTGCTTAATCCCGTCCGGTACTCCCTGTTCACCCACRACTGTGTGGACACACACGACTCCAACACCATCATTAAGTTTGCTGACGATATGACGGTGATAGGCCTGATCACCGACCGCGATGAGACGGCCTACATGGAGGAGGTCTGAGATAACAACCTCTCCCTCAATGTCAGCAAGACAAAGGAGTTGATCGTGGACTACGCCCCCATCCAGATCGATGGGGCTGTAGTGGAGCGGGTCGAGAGCTTCAAGTTCCTGTGTCCACATAACCAAGGACTTAACATGGTCCTCTCACACCAGCACAGTTGTGAAGAATGCGCGATAGCGCCTCTTCCCTCTCAGGAGGTTGAAAAAATGTGGCATGGCCCCTCAGATCCTCAAAACGTTATACAGCTGCACTATTGAGAGCTTYTTGACTGGCTGCATCATCGCTTGGTATGGCAATTGCAGTGCCCTCGATCGCAAGGTGCTACAGTGGGTGGTGTGGATCACTTTGGCCGAGCTCCCTGCCATCCAGGACCTCTATACCAGGCGGTGTCAGAGGGAGAACTGGAAAAGTGTCAAAGAACCCAGCCACCCAAGCCATAGACTGTTCACTCTGCTACCACACTGCAAGCAGTACCGGATCGCCAAGTCTGTGTCCAAAAGGCACCTGAATAGCTTCTACTCCCAAGCTATAAGACTGCTGAGCAGCTAATCAAATTGGCTACTCAGACTATTTCACTGACCCTTTGTTATGCACTGACTCTCTTACACTGACTCTATGCACACTCACTGGACTGCTCACACTCCAACACACACACACACACACACTTTCTGCATACAATACTGCTACTCTGTTTAATATCTATCTTGATTGTCTACTTTTACCCCTACCTACATGTACATATTGCCTAAAATACCTTGTACCCCTGCATATAGCCTAGCGGTTAACCGCATTGGACCAGTAACCAAAAGGTTGCTGGTTTGAATCCCCCAGCCAACTCAATGTGCCCTTGAGCAAGGCACTTAACCCTAACTGCTCCTATCTGTCGCTCTGGATAAGAGCGTCTGCTAAATGACTCAAATGTACTGGTACTCCTTGTATATAGTCTTGTTATTTATTGTGTTACTATTTTTATTTGCTAATTGTCTCACTTTTTWACTCTGCATTGTTGGGCTCGTAAGTAAGCATTTCATGATCAATTCTACACCTATTCGGCGCATGTGACAAATCATTTGATTATTTGCAGGCCCTCATGAGCAACACGTTTSCTATAAGGAACTATAAGCAACGGCCAGTGATTTCCAGCGAGGGCAAAAATWCTTCATTGTTTTTTTTCTCTCTCTCATTAATCCACGCAACATAMATTTGAATAATTGKCMCTAATTGGCCYTTAGGGGGGGTGCGCTGCGTCATTCGTGGGGGATGACATTTTTAGTGTTGCCTTGTTACCACATGATTTGACCTCCGGAACTGCGAAATRGGTTTGAAATATAGTTCTCCCTTTCCTCTTTTCAACAAACATAATTGTTCATGGATACTCCACAATAAAGAAAATGAACCTATGAAAAACACAAATTCCCCTCACCTCAATGTTTTGTCATGCTGACATGAATTGACCAGGTAGATGAGTTCTTTCAAAGAATTCACACATTTTAACCTTAAAAATATTACACAGCGCCATTTAGATTTGGAGTAATTGACCATCAATCTCGGTGTCCCTTACCCCAACACACACACTCAACCCCCTGTCTGTTTGAACTAGGGAAAGGAGGTCAGGGGTCAAAGGTTGTACCCTCGTACTAGACATTATCCATGATTGACTCTTAATTGACTTAGTGGTAAAATGTAGTCGATAAATTGAGAGCTTGGGACTATAAGGTTATAGCTGCAAAAAGATGATTCTGAGACAATTGGCTTTGAAGTTCCGAACCCTCATTGGTTTGAATGGTGTCAGTCATTTYTACCTTATTTTTAACTRAACAACATGAATTGGGGTATTTAGACTACTATATAAGGTAGAGAACATTGAACAAAACAAGCCTGTGTCCATAACTCAATTTTGACAAAAATGCAGATAGAACCATTTACTTCGAAGCTCTCAAAATTTGTGATAAGACTGCTAAAGGAGTGCTCCATTGAGAAGCTTGAAGTGTGCTCTCATTGTAAACTATCTTCCAGCTTCATGACATACATTTCTGTATGGCTTTCCCTCTCGTTTTACCCGGCCTGGATGTTCATCTTTACTTTAGGGAGTTGCCTTTAGATATTTCTGTGTGATGATGGTAATAAGCATGGCTGGGATGGTAAGTGTTTGGGAAAAGTAATTGATGACCTCCTTTTCTTGACTGATATTCAGCCTCTGCTTACCGAAGTTTAGATAGCAGAGGTTGTGATAYAGTGTATACATATTTTATTTAAAACACAAATGTACAGTGCCATGGTGGCAGATTGGCAACATGCRTCTTGAATTTGGATCCAATTAATTCTATACAGTAGATTAATAARTCATCATTGGTGTACTATGCAGGGATTCTGTCAAATATAGCAATCCATTTTACCAGACTCAAAATATCTCTAAAAATKGATGATTATGGATTCTTCCCAAACGTTAATTAATACATTTCACATAACAGGACCGTAAAATAAAGTGTGCTTTCTTTTTGTCCTTAATTTCTGTTCATCTTGAAAAACTCTGAAATAATCTTGCAAAACATAAAAAACAAAAAGAGCCCTATACCCACAATCCTCTCTTTCCCAATTAAAAGCCCTTTTCCACTCTCATTCTCTCTGTTAAATTTCTCATTACGTTTTACATRTGGGGAAAGGAGGCCCGAGCAAACAAACATGCATAATGAATCACCCTCC
Source organism: Salvelinus sp. IW2-2015 (assembly GCF_002910315.2). Taxonomy (NCBI): domain Eukaryota; kingdom Metazoa; phylum Chordata; class Actinopteri; order Salmoniformes; family Salmonidae; genus Salvelinus; species Salvelinus sp. IW2-2015. The sequence goes on from NC_036838.1 coordinate 19,064,618, forward strand.
TTTTCTCCAAAAGGCGTACGTACATGTTTTATCTCTCATTAGATGCTCCCAGCAGACCCTGCTGAAGAAGGGTACTTCTTTATCTCACATCCTAACGTATCCCTCCCTAAGCCTCCGCTAATCTCACCAGAAGTGTATGTCCTTCAGTGTCGCCTCATACATTACTCCCTGAATTATATGTGCTTGACATGGTGTGGCGGTGAATTATGTATTCAAAGAACAATCTCAATTTCGTCACCTTCCAATACCACTATTACATGAAATAAACTTTAAGGTAATTACATTGCCATTTCTGGCCTCTGATCTTGTAAGACACTCTTGTACTATGCACTTATATTGTCTTTCGGGTGTCTCTCATCTCAGGGATGTGTCCAAGTTCTCCGAATGCACCGTCTGCTGATAACAAATGATCCCATTCGGACACCTGACACTACTTCCCCAATCCTCTGACCTTATCTTGAAAAGGTCTCCACTCAAAGTAGTCCCGGAATGTTTAAAATCAAGTGAAACCAGAAGAAACTCTTGAAAAAATATTATTTTGGTCTTCGCAGGGGCATAGCTATACCACAGAAGAGAAGCTCTTTGCAATTCTACCTGGGCCGTGGCTGCCTACTCTCCACAGCAGAGAGATCTATCATGGGCATGATGAAAAGGGGAGGTGGGGAGGGAAGTGGAGGAATGGAAAGGATGGAGGGGGGACCGATATCCCACAAAGGGGGTCTCCCATGGGGCCCTTGCATACGGAGGCGAGTGTTCATTTGGATTACAAAGAGGGGGGTAGCTGGTGGTGTGACAAGCTCGGCCCCTGCTCTACACCCCAGCCCCTCACCACACCACCCCCGTCCCTCGCCCGCCCGTCACCCGCTGATGGGAATGACAGGGCGACAGGGCGAGTGACAGCAGGAGAAGCTCATTCAATTACCCGGCCCTCTGACGAAAAGCATTCATGTCATGTTCACCAGAGATGTGGGGGGAGACAGGTAGGGGAAGACAGACAGAGAGAAATAAAGAAGACACAAAGGACAAGAACAACCCAGAAAAGAGATTCAATAAAAAGTATTCTCTATTCCTCCTCCGTTCTGTTTGGTCCCTTAGTTCACTCCAATTAGGGCTTGTACCTGACAGAAACATCTCTCCCCCTCTTTCTCTCCCCCTCTTTCTCTCTCCCTCTTTATCTCTCCCTCTTTCTCTCCCACAACAGCAATCAGGTAAAGAGCAGCCCACCTCTGCCAAGCTCTCCAAGATGTGTGTGCAGTCAGTGTTCACACTACAGAGAAGGAGACGAGACAGTGCCCTCCGGGGGGACACTATCCTCCTCACTCTAACCTATGAATGAATGAATGGGAAAGTGGTACTTTGGGTTTAAATTCGATCTTGCCGAGCTTGTCACACGACCAGTGTACCCCCTCCCCCTTCACCCCTTCCATTCCTCCACTTCCCTCCCCACCTCCCCTTTTCATCATGCCCATGATAGATCTCTCTGCTGTGGAGTGTAGGCAGCCACGACACAGGTAGAATTGCACAGATCTTCCCCCCTGTAGTATAGCTATGCCCCCGCGAAGAGTTTCACTCGATTTGAAACATTCCGGGACTACTTTGACTGGAGACCTTTTCAAGACGTCAGAGGATTTGGGGAAGTAGTGTCAGGAGGTATTGTGAAGTTATCGAGATCAAAGAAACGAATGCTTCTATCACTGACCTTCTCTTACTCAGTGCCATGGGCGCCGTGCCGAAGTTTCTCTGACAGAAAGTTATAGAGTACAGAAGTATGTACAGTAACTGTTGATTCATTACATGGCAGGTTGACAAAGATGGTGCCGGACAGTACTTTGACAAAGCTTCTGGCTATGGCATCCATATTAGGAAGTCAGTTGTCTGACGAAACTCCCAAGCTTGGAGTGAGATTTCCTATTGTGAATGTYATTGGCTCCATACCTTCCCGGTGGGGGTCTGGGGGTACCTCCCCAGGAATAAAATGCAGTTTTAAAGCTAATTTCCTATATAWTTTCACATGGCTAAGGCCCATGACCAGGGTAAAAACATTTTTTTTTAATAACACAGGTCAGATACATTCAGGATTCTTTTGAAGTTGAATACACACTCAAAACTCGTCGACTTGGTTTGAAGCTACTTTGAGATTATTTGGGCATGACATTTAGAGTATGCTAGCTGGGGGAAATTGAATTACATAGTTTTTTGGTTAGAAAATGCTCATATTAACGGTTGGTGGCAGTGGCTAACTTTCKGATGGATTGCAGCATCTCCTTGTCCACAAGAAACCAACATTAATTTGGGTGCACTATCCCTTTAAATTAGGACCATAGAAAATCCTGCCTAGAGGAAGCTCTCCAAAAGGGTTGCACGCCACCCCTGATCAATGTTTCCCAAATACTGAGGGTTTGAATATGTTCATGTGACATTTGATTTCTACAAATTACCCCACATTCAAGAATAATTTAATGATTATCAATCTTCGGGTGGTTGAGGCTGATTTGCAAAACCTAGCCATCATATTACTCTGCGTGGGCAGGATCATTTGCATTTATGCCTACTGTTTCTGCCTAGCAGCTGTGCACAATCCTAAAATGACAAAACAGGATATTTGAGGCAAGGGATATTTCAATCTAGCCTATTCTCATGGCTTACCCTATATTCAATACTGTCCATAAATGCATAGCTCTCATAAAAATGGCTCTCATTATTTTTAATTTAGTTTATTATTATTTTTTTACCCTTTTTTCTCCCCAACTGGTAGTTACAGTAGTTACTGCAACTCCCGTATGGACTCGGGAGAGGTGAAGGTCGAGAGCCATSCGTCAACCCTGCCAAGTCACACTGCTTGCTTAACCTGCTACGAGGAGTCGCTAGAGCGCGATGGGACAAGGATCATCCCATCCAGCCAAACCCTCCCCTAACCCAGAAGACACTGTAACAATTGTGCACCACCTCATGGGTCTCCCGGTCACGGCCGGCTGTGACACAGCCGGGGATCGAACCTGGGTCTGTAGTGATGCCTCTAGCACTGTGATGCAGTGCCTTAGACCACTGCGCCTCTCAAGAGGCCCATTGAACTTAAACATACTTTTTAAAAATGTATTTGGCATATCATATTTCAAATAAGCTAATTACACCAGCAACATTGGTAAGAAGTAAAATAATGATAGTATGGGGAATAAGAGGAATGCTCTTGCTGAGATAACCACACTAATTAGTCTATATTTTTAGCCCATTGGGAATTGTTCTCATGAATTACATCAGCTATTGTGAAAGACTAAATAGGTTACCCACAGTTACACATTTGGGTTCACAATCTTTTTGGGCAAAATAATGTACATAGTACAGTGAGACAAATAATTCCTGCTTAATGCTGCCTTTTCGTTGTTACAGCCTAATGAACCTAGTGCTAAATTGCCAATGACCAAACAAGGTGAATAATGTAGCCTATGGATCTGGSGCTAGGCTAATGCAAGTGATGGATTAAAAAAAACAAAGCTATATTATCACATGCTGTCATAATTAAGCATTCTGTGACAGAGACAGTGACAGCAAATTCATTTGTTGACGATTATGTGTACAAAACACCGCTACAATTTGCCATGCTGAACTTTTGGCAATTGAGTTAATAAAGTATGATCAGCGGAAAACGAACGTGCCCGTCCAGTCCATCAACGTTAAGAGCAATAGCTAGGAATAAGTGGATGATGTCAGCGCTATGGAAAACTCCCGATGGCCAGTCAGTATCTGGTGTGGCCACCAATTGCCTCATGCAGCGTGACACATCTYCTTTGCATAGAGTTGATCAGGCTGTTGATTGTGGAATGTTGTCCCACTCCTCTTCAATGGCTGTGCAAAGTTGCTGGATATTGGCAGGAACTGTAACAAGCAGTCGTACACGTCAATCCAGAGCATCCCAAACATGCTCAAATGAAGACATGTCAGGTGAGTTTGCAGGCCATGGGAGAWCTGGGACATTTTCAGCTTCCAGGAATTGTGTAAAGATCCTTGCGACATGGGGACATGCTGAAACATTACTAGGTGATGGCGGCGGATGAATAGCACAACAATGGGCCTCAGGATCTTGTCACGGTATCTCTGGGCATTCAGATTACCATCGGTAAAAATAAAAATGCTATTTTTCCGTAGCTGATGCCTGCCCCATACCATAATCCCACCGCCACCAATGGGCACTCTGTTCAACAAACGCTCGCCACACGACACATACACGTAGTCTGCGGTTGTGAGGCCGGTTGGACGTATTACCAAATTCTCTAAAACGACATTGGAGGCGGTTTATGGGTAGAGAAATTAACATTCAATTCTCTGTTAACAGCTCTGGTGGACATTCCTGCAGTTAGCATGCCAATTGCACGCTCCCTCAAAAATTGAGACATCAGTGGCATTGTGTTGTGTGACAAAACTGCACATTTAAGAGTGGTGTTTTATTGTTCACAGCACAAGGTACACCTGTCAAATGAAATCAAATTTTATTAGTCACATGCACCGAATACAATGGTGAACATGCTTACTTACGAGCCCCTAACCAACAATGCAGTTTAAAAAAAAAATACAGATAAGAATAAGAAGTAAAAAAGTAAAAAGTAATTAAGAGCAGCAGTAAAATAACATAGCGAGACTATATACAGGGGTGTACTGTCACAGAGTCAATGTGCGGGGGCACCAATTACTTGAGGCAATATGTACACGTATAGTGCCTTGCAAAAGTATTCATACCCCTTTGGCATTTTTCTTATTTTGTTGTATTATAATCTGTAATTTAAATTGATTTTTATTTGGATTTCATGTAATGGACATACACAAAATAGTCCAAAATGAGTGAAGTGAAATAAAAAATGTAAAGATTTCAAAACTGAAAAGTGGTGCGTGCATATGTATTCACCCCCTTTGCTATGAAGCCCCTAAATCAGATCTGGTGAACCAATTACCCTTCAGAAGTTACATAATTAGTTAAATAAAGTCCACCTGTGTGCAATCTAAGTGTCACATGAGGCGCAGTATATATACACACCTGTTCTAAAAGGCCCCAGAGTCCTGCAAACACCACTAAGCAAGGGGCACCACAAGCAAGCGGCACCATGAAGACCAAGGAGCTCTCCAAAACAGGTCAGGGACAAAGTTGTGGAGAAGTACAGATCAGGGTTGGGTTATAAAAATATCTGAAACTTTGAACATCCCACAGAAGCACCATTAAATCCGTTATTGAAAATGGAAAGAATATGTCACCACAACAAACCTGCAAGAGAGGGCCCACCCACCAGAACTCACGGACCAGGCAAGGAGGTCATTAATCAGAGAGGCAACAAAGAGACCAAAGATAACCCTGAAGGAGCTGCAAAGCTCCACAGCGGAGATTGGAGTAGCTGTCCATAGGACCACTTTAAGCCGTACACTCCACAGAGCTGGGCTTTAAAGAAGAGTGGCCAGATAAAGCCATTGCTTAAAGGAAGAAATAAGCAAACACGTTTGGTGTTCACCAAAAGACATGTGGGAGACTCCCCAAACATATGGAAGAAGGTACTCTGGTCAAATGAGACTTAAATTGAGCTTTTTGGCCATCAAGGAAAACGCTATGTCTGGTGAAAACCCAACACCTCTCATCACCCCGAGAACACCATCGGATGTTTTTCACCGGCAGGGACTGGGAAACTGGTCAGAATTGAAGGAATGATGGATGRCACTAAATACAGGGAAATTATTGAGGGAAACCTGTTTCAGTCTTTCWRAGATTTGAGGCTGGGATGGAGGTTCACCTTCCAGCAGGACAATGACCCTAAGCATACTGCTAAAGCAACACTYRAGTGGTTTAATGGGAAACATGTAATGTCTTGGAATGGCCTAGTCAARGCCCAGACCTCAATCCAGTTGAGAATCTGTGGTATAACCTAAATATTGTTGTACACCAGCGGAACCCATCCAATTTGAAGGAGCTGGAGAAGTTTTGCCTTGAAGAATGGGAAAAAATCCCAGTGGCTTGATTTGCCAASCTTATAGAGACATACACCCAAGAGACTTGCAGCTGTAATTGCTGAAAAAGGTGACTCAACAAAGTACTGACTTTGGGGGGTGAATAGTTATGCACGCTCAAGCTTTCAGTATTTTTGTCTTATTTCTTGTTTGTCTCACMAAAAATATTTTGCATCTTCAAAGTGGTAGGCATGTTGTGTAAATCAAATGATTCAAACCCCCCAAAAATCCATTTTAATTCCAGGTTGTAAGGCAACAAAATAGGAAAAATGCCAAGGGGGCTGAATACTTTCCCAAGCCACTGTAGGTAGAATTATTAAAGTGACTATGCATAGATGATAACAACGGAGAGTAGCAGCGGTGTAAAAGAGGGGGTTTGGGGGGCAATGCAAATAGTCTGTGTAGCCATTTGATTAGGTGTTCATGAGTCTCATGGCTTGGGAGTAGAAGCTGTTTAGAAGCCTCTTAAACCTAAACTTGATGCTCCGGGACCGCTTGCCGTGCGGTAGCAGAGAGAACAGTCTATGACTAGGGTGGCTGGAGTCTTTGACCATTTTTAGGGCAGGACGCTTGGCCCCAGTTGATGTACTGGGCCGTTCGCACTACMCTTTGTAGTGCCTTGCTGTWGGAGGCTGAGCAGTTGCCATACCATGCAGTGATGCAACCAGTCAGGATGGTCTCGATGGTGTAACTGTTGTAGAGCTGTAGAACCTTTTGAGAATCGGAGGACCCATGACTAATCTTTTCAGTCTCCTGAGGAGGAATAGGTTTTGTTGTGCCCTCTTCATGACTGTCTTGGTGTGCTTGGACCATGTTAGTTTGTTGGTGATGTGGACACCAAGGAACTTGAAGCGCTCAACCTGCTCCACTGCAGCCCCATCGATGAGAATGGGGACGTGCTCGGTCCTCTTTTTCCTGTAGTCCACAATCATCTTCTTTGTCTTGATCACGTTGAGGGAGAGGTTGTTGTCCTGGCACCACATGGCCAGGTCTCTGACCTCCTCCCTGTAGGCTGTCTCGTTGTTGCCGGTGATCCGGCCTACCACTGTGTGTCATCGGCAAATTTAATGATGGTGTTGGGGTCGTGCCTGGCCATGCAGTCATGAGTGAACAGAGATTACAGGAGGGGACTGAGCATGCACCCCTGAGGGGCCCCCGTGTTGAGGATCAGCGTGGCGGATGTATTGTTTCCTTACCTTACCACCTGGGGGCGGCCCGTCAGGAAGTCCAGGATCCAGTTGCAGAGGGAAGTGTTTAGTCCCACGGTCCTTAGYTTATTGATGAACTTTGAGGGCACTATGGTGTTGAACGCTGAGCTGTAGTAAATGAATAGCATTCTCACATAGGTGCTCCTTTTGTCCAGGTATAGACCAACAGGTCTATATCCCACCCCATGGTACTGTCTCAAAACTGCTGACATAAACCACCCCGTTTCTGAGATGAAAGGGTTTAGTATGGTCTGGCAAACCCAAGCAAGGGGTAAACATGAATGTTTGTTTAAATTTTACCAATGCCACCTCAGCCTCATCAGTCTAGACCACAACTTCACTCACCTCCATATAAATCCTATAAATCCAATCCTGCAGAGGTTGAACTATCTCTGCATAGTCTTTCAACCACGGTAACCAGCCACACCCAACAAAGAAATCATGTGCTCCTTGGTAACAGGTTTAGGCAAAGCTTTAATTGTCTATAATCTATCTTTGGAGAGGGTGTGACCCTCAGAAGTAATGTCATGACCCAAATATTTAACAGAGCTCCGGCATAATTGTATCAAATCAAATCAAATTGTATTTGTCACATACACATGGTTAGCAGAAGTTAATGCGAGTGTAGCGAAATGCTTGTGCTTCTAGTTATAACCAACGAGTAATCTAACCTAACAATTTCACAACAACTACCTTATACACACAAGTGTAAAGGGATGAAGAATATGTACATAAAAATATATGAATGAGTGATGGTACAGAACGGCATAGGCAAGATGCAGTAGATGGTATAGAGTACAGCATATACATATGAGATGAGTAATGTAGGGTATGTAAACATTATATTAAGTGGCATTGTTTAAAGTGGCTAGTGACAACTTTTTTACATCAATTCTCCCATTACTAAAGTGGCTGGAGTTGAGCAGCCACTCAATGTTAGTGGTGGCTGTTTAAGCTGTTGTATAAATTAACAAAATATCTTACAATGTATTCTCATTTGAACTTTGCTGTGCTTTTATATGGTTGAAAGCATAGTGACAACACATTGGAAATTCAACTAAGTTTTGGCTGTCTTTTTGAGTGGGTGAATATTGGTTGTAATCTCATTGATCAACSTATCAACAAAATATKACCCARTTGTCCACGTTGAAATGACGGGTTGTGCCCATTGGAATCTRGAGGCGAAAGAAACGCACATCTGTTTAGGCGAGATGCTGGCTAGCGGAGTAGAACACCTTAAAAAGAAAGGAGCCGCACACTCTAGGAGTGTATAACTGCAATAATTGAATAACCTAATAACCAACATTTCGACAGACAAGCTGTCTTCATTATACCCTGATGAAGACAGCTTGTCTGTCGAAACGTTGGTTATTAGGTTATTCAATTATTGCAGTTATTAAGTTATTATTATTATTATTATTAAGTCTCCTTTATTTTTCAAGTGCCCAGTGGAATAACACCATCCAGCCTGTAGCGCCTGTGTTCCAGGTAATGTGTGAATTGGGCCCGGGGCAAGAGAGTGGCTATGTCCTGATTCTCCTCCCTTTTCCAGAAATGTTCACTTGTAATGATGGAAAATCCCTCCAGCCAATGTTTTTAAATAATGACAGGGAGTGTGCAAGTGCACACTTCGCGAGAGGAATGGAGAGTTGGGACATAGCCACTGTGGCTGCATCTGAAATGGCACCATATCCCCTGGCCTATATAGTGCACGACTTCTCCTTGTAAAGTAGTGCACTTGTAATTCAACAGTAGTGCACTAGATTGGGAATAGGGTACCATTTTGCGTGGRAATGTCCAAAATGGCATGCTATTTCTTATATAGTGYACTACTTTTGACCAGAGCCCAAAAGGAAAAAAGGGTCTATTTATTTCTGCAACAACACATTCATCACAAATTGTAAGCAAGCTAGTTGCTTACAATTACAGTGCCTCCTAAAGGCATGAYTGACATCGGGAAAAGAGGGTGGGCTATCAGCTGATCATTGATGTTGATGATTTATGTAAATCTGCTAGCTAGCTAGTTAGATTTTTTTTTTMTTATTGTGATTTATCTTCCGGTCGCAAACTTGAAGATGTCCCAACAACAACTTGCGGGCAGTGGGTTCAGAACTGAAGAAGGGATGAGTCAGAGGTTGTTTTTTTTCACCCCCACCCTTTAGAACCCTGATGTAAATAACCTTGGTCATTTGTTCACCAATGTAAAGCCTACGGACAGAAACTTTGGCGTCTTCTTTGACCCTGACCTAAACCTTGAGCTGCATGTAAAGAAGGTTGCCCAGTCCTGCTTTTATAATCTAATAAATAAGTAAAGTATTTTAWTTCAGTCTCTGATCTGGAGGAAGTTGTACATGCTTTTTTCCCCCCTCAMGCCTATCTGCTAAACATGTCTCMGTCAGAAATCATTCCATCGTCTATAGTTAGTTGATGCTGCAGCTTGGCTTTTAACAGCCACCATAAAACTATATCACCACCCAAAAGTGCACTTGGCGAGTGGGGGGCAAAGGGGCATTTGCTCGGCACAGTTAGACTCCTATCTGTGCACGTGCCTGTCTCTGTGTGTGTCTGAGTGTCTCTGTGTTTGTGCGTGTACGTGCGTACGTGTGTGTTTACCAGAACTGAGGGTATTAGGGTGTCTTTTCTTTTTTTTTATTCTTTAATAATAAAAAAAATGTACCCCCGTTTTCTCCCCAAATTCGTGGTATCCAATTGTTAGTAATTACTATCTTGTCTCATCGCTACAACTCCCGTACGGGCTCGGGAGAGACGAAGGTCGAAAGCCATGTGTCCTCCGAAACACAACCCAACCAAGCCGCACTGCTTCTTAACACAGCGCGCATCCAACCCTCAAGCCAGCCGCACCAATGTGTCGGAGGAAACACCGTGCACCTGGCGACCTTGGTTAGCGTGCACTGCGCCCGGCCCGCCACAGGAGTCGCAGCCGGCTGTGACAGAGCCTGGGCGCGAACCCAGATTCTCTGGTGGCACAGCTAGCGCTGCGATGCAGTGCCCTAGACCACTGCGCCACCCGGGTGTCTTTTCTGACAGCAACAAGCTCTGTGTGTGCCCTTGTGAAGTAATCAGGCTGTCACAGTGGCGTAGAGGAGTGGAATGCTGGGGTAAAGGTTCAAAATGCATTGTAAGCATTGTAAACAGCCTTGTGAAGAGGCTGTCAACCCGACGTGTGTGTCTGTGTGTGTGGTGTGTGTGTGTGTGTGTGTGTGTGTGTGTGTGTGTGTGTGTGTGTGTGTGTGTGTGTGTGTGTGTGTGTGGAGTAAATTGTCACCGGTGCACATACCACCTCAGGCTGTCGTGAGCACTTCAGGGTGTGTGTATGTGGCATGGGTGTTTATGATTACACCCTTAAAACTCACAGCAAGAATGTTAATCATCCTATAGCCACGATTGCCAGCCTTAGTGAAATGTCTACTGGATGGAATAAATCACTGTATGACATGCTGGATTTGACCATCTGTAATTCTCTTATAAGAATCAACCTGTGAATAATAATTAACCGGAAATGTTCATCTGGTTTTTGCTTCTATCAATCTTCTTCTTGGGAAGAGAACCATAATGCTTTTTTCCTCTCTCTAGCATTGATACACATTTATTTAAGCTATTCTGAAAGCATCACTCACAGCAAATGTATTGATAGTGGTACCCAAAAATAAAAAGCCCTCCCCTAAATAGGTATTCCCCTCTTAACATCAGTCCGTCTTGCCTCCATTTTTAAATCTAATTCCATTACAATTACCCTGATCGCCTCATACATAATTTGATAGACACTCCAATCGGCCCTAAAATAAATTTGTTTGCTTGGATTGAATGGTAATGTGTCCCCTGGTGAAAACGACTCATCATCTATGTGATGCGTTCCAAATTACACCCTATTCCCTATTTATGTGCTCAAATGGCTGTGGTCAAATGTAGTGAACTATAAAGGGAATATGGTGCCATTTGGAAAGTAGAAAAAGTGTGGAGGTGAAGAATAGTCTCCCTGAACTGTCTGTTTCTATGAAAAAGTATTTTGTCATCCCAACATCTGATCTAAAGTCAGTCCTATTTCACTGGTTTCAATGTGTGGAGTGCTAATGTGAAGTGATGGACTGTTCTCAGACCTGTTGATTTGGAGTCTGAAGGCAAGTTAGTAAAGCAATCAGGACTGACCTCTAGACCTCTATCTGTCAACATGAGGAATGTGTGTGTGTGTGTGTGTGTGTGTGTGTGTGTGTGTGTGTTCATGCATGTGTGTTTGCATGCATGCGTATGTGTGTCTGTTTCACTCAAGGTCTTGACCTTCCATGCAATGTTCACATGAATGCATACAAAGAGGCACACTAATAATTAATTCAGAATTTAAAAAGCAAATTATGTACACAAAATACTGACAAAGGACCCTAAGTACTTATCATTCTGAGTTTTTTCTTTTTCTTTCTCTCTCTAGTGGGATCCCAGGGAAAAAGTGTGGGAACATCATATTCACCGCTGAGGAACTGAGTAACTGCAGGGTCAGTATCACACACAACACACACACACACATATTCTCATCCATTCAACATATGGAATATACATTGCAGTGCTTGAAGCATCACTACAGACCCGGGTTTGATCCCGGGCTGTGTCGCAGCCAGCCACGACCAGGAGACCGATGAGGCGGTGCACAATTGGCCCAGCGTCGTCTGGGTTAGGGGAGGGTTTGGCCGGCCGAGATGTCCTTGTCCCTTCTCGCTCTAGCAACTGTAGCGGGCCGGGCGCATGCACGCTGACATGGCGCCAGTTGTACGGTGTTTCCTCCGAACACATTGGTGCGGCTGGCTCCCGGGTTAAGCGAGCAGTGTGTCAAGAAGTAAGTGTGGCATGGCAGGGTCATGTTTCGGAGGACGCATGGCTCTCGACCTTCCGCTCCCCGAAGTCCGTACGGGAGTTGCAGTGGTGATGGACAAGAACTGTAACTACCAATAGTATATCACGGAATTGTTGCGAGAAAAAATGGGTAAAATAAATAACTAAAACAAGGGAATATAAAAGAGTGGCTGTGGTCCCAAATTACATCTTGTTCCCGCAATATTTTGACTACTTTTGAGAGCACAACTCGGACCCTGGGCAAAGTAAGTGCAACTACAGTGGCTTGGGAAAGTATTCACCCCGCTTGGCATTTTTCCTATTTTGTTGCCTTAAACCTGGAATTAAATAGATTTTTTGGGGGGTTTGTATCATTTGATTTACACAACATGCCTACCACTTTGAAGATGCCAACATATTTTTATTGTGAAGCAAACAAGAAATTAAGACAACAACAAAAAAACTTGAGCGTGGATAACTATTCACCCCCCAATTGTCAATACTTTGTAGAGCCCACCTTTTTCAGCAAATTACAGCTGCAAGTCTCTTGGGGTATGTCTCTATAAGCTTGGCACATCTAGCCACTGCCCATTCTTCAAGGCAAAACTACTCCAGCTCCTTCAAGTTGGATGGGTTCTGCTGGTGTACAGCAAGTAATCATACCACAGATTCTCAATTGGAATGAGGTCTGGCCTTTGACAGGCCATTCCAAGACATTTAAATGTTCCCCTTAAACCACTCAAGTGTTGCTTTAGCAGTATGCTTAGGGTCATTGTCATGCTGGAAGGTGAACCTCCGTTCCAGTCTCAAATCTCTGAAAGACTGAAACAGGTTTCCCTCAATAATTTCCCCGTATTTAGCGCCATCCATCATTCCTTCAATTCTGACCAGTTCCCCAGTCCCTGCCGATGAAACATCCCCACAGCATGATGCTGCCACCACCATGCTTCACTGTGGGGATGGTATTCTCGGGGTGATGAGAGGTGTTGGTTTTCACCAGACATAGCGTTTTCCTTGATGGACAAAAAGCTACATTTTAGTCTCATCTGACCAGAGTACCTTCTTCCATATGTTTGGGGAGTCTCCCACATGCCTTTTGGCAAACACCAAACGTGTTTGCTTATTTTTTTCTTTAACCTTTCTAGGAACCACATTTCCGCCAGCGGAACCCCCCACAACATTCCGCTGAAAAAGGCAGCGCGGGAAATTCAAATTTTTTTTTTTGAAATATGTAACTTTCACACATTAACAAGTCAATACAGCAAATGAAAGATAAACATCTGTTAATCTACCCATCATGTCCATTTAAAAAAAATGCTTTACAGCGAAAAACACAACATATGATTATGTTAGATCACCACCAAGTTCAAAAAACACACAGCCATTTTCCCAGCCAAAGATAGGAGTCACAGAAATAGAGATAAAATTAATCACTAACCTTTGATGATCTTCATCAGATGACATTCATAGGACATCATGTTACACAATACATGTATTTTTTGTTCGATAATGTGCATATTTATATCCAAAATCTTAGTTTACATTGGCGCATGTTCAGAAATGCCTCCAAAATATCCGGAGGAATTGCAGAGCCACGTCAAATAACAGGTATACTCATCATACACTTTGATGAAAGATACATGTTTTACATATAATTAAAGATACACTTGTTCTTAATGCAACCGCTGTGTCAGATTTCAAAAAAACTTTACGTAAAAAGCATACCATGCAATAATCTGAGACTGTGCTCAAATATAATAACATTTCTCCGCCATGTTGGAGTCAACAGAAATACGAAATTACATCATAATATTCCCTTACCTTTGATTATCTTCATCAAAATGCATTCCCAGGAATCCCAGTTCGACAACAATAAATTGTTGTTTTTGTTTGATAATGTCAATTATTTTTGTCCAAATAGCTACTTTTGCTAGCACGTTTAGTACACATATCCAAACGCTTGTGCAAGTGACGCATAACGTCGACGAAAACTTCAAAAAGTTATATCACAGGTCGAATAAACTTGTCAAACTAAGTAGATAATCAATCTTCAGGATGTTGTTTACATATTATCCAATAACGTTCCAACCGGAGCATTCCTTCGTGTCTGTAAAAGTTATAGCAAGGCGATATCATGAGGAATGCGCTTGACCAGGAACTGGCAATCTGCCAAACCACTGACTGAAACACCTCCCATCCGGTCCAACATCACAGTATAAACTTCATTCAACGTTCTACCGACTGTTGACATCTAGTGGAAGGCAATTTGAATAGGCGATGAGTAGAAAAAACAACAGCCTCAGAATTTCCACTTCCTGTTTGGAAGTTTGCCTGCCATATGAGTTATGTTATACTCACAGACATAATTCAAACAGTTTTAGAAACGTCAGAGTGTTTTCTATCCAATAGTAATAATAATATGCATATATTAGACATCTGCGACAGAGTAGGAGGCAGTTCAATTTGGGCACGCTATTCATCCAAAGTGAAAATGCTGCCCCTATCCCTAAAAAGTTAAGCAATGGCTTTTATCTGGCCACTCTTCTGTAAAACCCAGCTCTGTGTAGTGTATGGCTTAAATTGGTCCTATGGACAGATACTCCAATCTCCGCTGTGGAGCTTTTACAGCTCCTTCAGGGTTATCGTTGGTCTCTTTGTTGTCTATCTGATTAATGCCCTCCTTGCCTGGTCCATGAGTTTTGGTGGGCGACCCTCTCTTGGCAGGTTTGTTGCGGTGCCATATTCTTTCCATTTTTTAATAATGGATTTAATTGTGCTCCGTGGGATGTTCAAAGTTTCTGATATTTTTTTATTAACCAACCTGATCTGTACTTCTCCACAACTTTGTTTGGAGAGTTACTTGGTCTTCATGGTGCTGCTTGCTTGGTTGTGCCCCTTGCTTAGT
>NC_036838.1:19081250-19192406 GCF_002910315.2 Salvelinus sp. IW2-2015
ATTTGCTTCTCAAGTTCGGCTTAATTTCTCTTTAGGTAACCTTACTTGGCAAATCGTTTCCCTGTGTTATGTTCCGACACGTTCACTGCGAGCGTGCGTTTTGCACCCAGGCGGTATGTGGGCTTATGGTGTCTTCAACACCCGGTGGACTCCCCCGACCACACACATTAGCTCAAGTAAGACTCTGAATGGAAGGCAGCACGCGGATCCTTTGCGTAAAATACCATGGCATCAAATTAACTATACTTTCTGGTTATGTAATAATAGTAAATTCTTATATTACATCTGGTACCATGATAAAAATGTCAAGTGGTAGGCAATTGCAAATGAAACTAGATAAACATTTGTTTAATCTACTGAGGGCAAGGTAGGACACATGGCATGTCCAAGCTTTTTTATTAAAGTTTAATGGGTTGAAATTCGAAGCATATTATCAACGAAAACACAGATCACATAAGGTGATTTAATATGGTTAGTCCACCGATTTAAGTTCAATTAGACACATCGCCTATTTTTCTTTCCTTGTACCAGCCAAAAGATAGGAATCACCCAGAAATTCGAAGTTCCCACGCACCAGGATGATGGCCACCTATCCTCCCTACGCCAAAGATGCTATCGTGCCGACTGTTTAATTCCGCAAGATTTATGCTTACTCAAGCAGGGGTTCCAGATGCCAGTGCCTTTCTATCCTCCCTCCCGTTACCCCTGTTCCGCATTCCTCATTGATGCCTTATCAGAGCAGGTATCAGCACTTTGTTACTCAGCTCGTGGCCTCTTATGCATCTTTCCCTGCTATGCTTACTTCCCAGACGCAGGTTCCTCAGATCATGGGTTACGCACTCTGTCCTTCTCCTACACTCCCTGTTATTTGTTACGCATTTATGTGTGCAGCTTGTTCCGGCAGATTTCTCAGTTGCCTCCACTTCCACCTGTAGAAGGTGCGTTATGCGGTTAAACAACATCTCATAGTTACACTGAATACATATTTACTGATACAGTTTAGGGACATCATTGTCAGCAGCATGTATGTCTCTTTGTTCGATAATGTGCATATTTATATCCAAAATCTTAGTTTACATTGGCGCATGTTCAGAATGCCTCCAAAATATCCGGAGGAATTGCAGAGCCACGTCAAATAACAGGTATCTCATCATACACTTTGATGAAAGATACATGTTTTACATATATTAAAGATACACTTGTTCTTAATGCAACCGCTGTGTCAGATTTCAAAAAAAACTTTACGTAAAAAGCATACCATGCAATAATCTGAGACTGTGCTCAAATATAAATAACATTTCTCCGCCATGTTGGAGTCAACAGAAATACGAAATTACATCATAAATATTCCCTTACCTTTGATTATCTTCATCAAAATGCATTCCCAGGAATCCCAGTTCGACAATATTGTTGTTTTGTTTGATAATGTCAATTATTTTTGTCCAAATAGCTACTTTTGCTAGCACGTTTAGTACACATATCCAACGCTTGTGCAAGTGACGCATAACGTCGGACGAAACTTCAAAAAGTTTATTCACAGGTCGAATAAACTTGTCAAACTAAGTAGATAATCAATCTTCAGGATGTTGTTATCATATATATCCAATAACGTTCCAACCGGAGCATTCCTTCGTGTCTGTAAAAGTTATAGCAAGGCGATATCATGAGGAATGCGCTTGACCAGGAACTGGCAATCTGCCAAACCACTGACTGAAACACCTCCCATCCGGTCCAACATCACAGTATAAACTTCATTCAACGTTCTACCGACTGTTGACATCTAGTGGAAGGCAATTGGAATAGGCGATGAGTAGAAAAAACACAAGAGAATTTCCACTTCCTGTTTGGAAGTTTGCCTGCCATATGAGTTATGTTATACTCACAGACATAATTCAAACAGTTTTAGAAACGTCAGAGTGTTTTCTATCCAATAGTAATTAATATGCATATATTAGCATCTGCGACAGAGTAGGAGGCAGTTCAATTTGGGCACGCTATTCATCCAAAGTGAAAATGCTGCCCCCTATCCCTAAAAAGTTAAGCAATGGCTTTTATCTGGCCACTCTTCTGTAAAACSCAGCTCTGTGTAGTGTATGGCTTAAATTGGTCCTATGGACAGATACTCCAATCTCCGCTGTGGAGCTTTACAGCTCCTTCAGGGTTATCGTTGGTCTCTTTGTTGTCTATCTGATTAATGCCCTCCTTGCCTGGTCCATGAGTTTTGGTGGGCGACCCTCTCTTGGCAGGTTTGTTGCGGTGCCATATTCTTTCCATTTTTTAATAATGGATTTAATTGTGCTCCGTGGGATGTTCAAAGTTTCTGATATTTTTTTATAAACCAACCCTGATCTGTACTTCTCCACAACTTTGTTTGGAGAGTTACTTGGTCTTCATGGTGCTGCTTGCTTGGTTGTGCCCCTTGCTTAGTGGTGTTGCAGACTCTGGGGCCTTTCAGAACAGGTGTATATATACTGAGATCATGTGACACTTAGATTGCACATGGATGGACTTTATTTAACTAATTGTGTGACTTCTGAAGGTAATTGGTTGTACCAGATCTTATTCAGGGGCTTCATAGGAAAGGGTGTGAATACATATGCCCGCACCACTTTCCGTTTTAYGTTTTTTTAAACAAGTAATTTTTTTMTGTCACTTCACCAATTTGGACTATTTTGTGTATGTCCATTTGTCACGGCCGTCGTAGGGAGGAGACCAAGGCGCAGCGTGTTAAGCGTACATTCTACTTTTAAAGAATGAACACTGAACAAAATGAACAAAATAACTAAACGAACCTTGAAGCTATACCAAAGAGTGCTGAACAGGCAACTACACATAGACAAGAACCCATCAAACCAAAATGGAAAATGGCAACCTAAATAGGATCCCCAAWCAGAGACAACGATAAACAGCTGTTTCTGATTGGGAACCAATTCAGGTCACCATAGACCTACAATTACCTAGACTTACAAAAACCCTAGACAAGACAAAAACAAGCATACCCACCCTCGTCACACCCTGACCTGACTAAAATAATACAGAAAACATAGAAAACTAAGGTCAGGGCGTGACACCATTACATGAAGTCCCCCCAAAAATCTATTTAAATTACAGGTTGTAATGCAACAAAATAGGAAAAACTCCAAGGGGGATGAATACTTTTGCAAGGCAGGGAGTAGGGTGCCATTTGGGACGCAGACATTGAAAAATTATCATTCTGACAGAGAAATGAAGACTACAATATTAAAATAAATATGCATCCGATCTGTGAATAACGACATTGACAATCCCCCTCAGAGGTATGAATAATTGTATCTCTATCTCTCTGTTCCGTTAATATACTCACCCTCTCTCTGTCCGTCCCTCTCTCTCTCTCTCTCTCTTGCTGTCTCCCTGTCTCTGTCTCTTTCTGTCCCTCTCTCTCTCTCTCTTTCTCTCTCTCTGTCTCTATCCCTCTCTCTCTCTCTTTCTGTCTCTCTCTTGCTGTTTCCCTCTCCCTGTCTCTGTCTGTCTCTATCTCTCCACCCCACACACACACACAAAAAAATTGACAAATAAAACTGAGAACATTATTTGGGAAAATATGAAATCACATATTTTATAGCCCCCGCCCCCATAGAGTTGTTTATTAACCATTATTTGACCAGGTATATTGGCAGAAGACCGTGCACAAACTTTTATTTTACGCTAAGGACCTGCAACCTTTTCTAGCATGAGAGCTAAAATTAAACATGTCTCGAGCTACTTCTTTTTTCTAGCTTTCAAATAGGCACATTCTCGCAGGGGAGAAGAGAAGATGGTGCCGATTTGAAAGCTAGAAAAGCTAGAAAAAAAGATTCGCTCGAGACATGTTTAATTTGAGCTCTTATGCTAGAAAAGCTTGCAGGTCCTTAGTGTAAAAGAGAAATTAGTGCACTGTTTTCTGCCMAAAAAATGTAAGTAGCTGTCAYGCTAGAAAAGGTTGCAGACCRTTGCTCTAAGACATGGAGAACATAGTTCATTATATCGTTCATTACAGAAATACAGTGGAAGGGGCATGCTGCAAGGCAGATGACATGTTGTGTTTATTCTGCCACCTTGCTCAGATCTCCAAAAGGTGTGATTTCTAAAGGATGTCGGGCTCATAGAAATAGAATTACTAGAACGGGAACCCCCATTCAAGTGAATGTTCTATTTATAYGGGTGGGCTGCTCCTCCTCGGGAGATATTTGCTCAACCAAATGAGTCTGTTGTTTTTGCTTTCTCATCGATTTCCCTGTGAAATATTATGACTATGGGTGTTGTCCCTGAGGTGCATTGCAGCTCCATACGCATACCATACTTATTAACGACTTTTACCATTAAAGCTCGTATAGTTATTCTTTATCTTATTAAAAGGTTGTAATAATTCAACCTCTTAACCATCCCCAAACAAGAGCCATACTTTCACATACTTGGTCAGAGAAATATAGAAATGCAACATTAGAATATTTCAAAATAGTGWCATTTAACAGTGACATTGTAGTTACAATATATGTCATTTCAACGGACATATTAGTTATATGTCATTTATATTACTTATGTCACTATGGTGACCTAAAACCACCACCTTGCTTTGACGTTGAAACTTGTCTTTTCTCTCAGGACATTGCTACCATGCAGCTGTGTGCCAACAAGCTGGACAAGAAAGACTTCTTCGGCAAGTCAGACCCATTCCTGGTCTTCTACCGCAGTAATGAAGACGGAACGTGAGTATGTGTGTGCGTGTGCGTGTGTGTGTGTGTGTGTCAAGATGAGTTCACTTCCCACATTGTCTGTTATGTAGATCCAAATACTCAACACAAATGAATGAATCTGTCACAACAAGTATTTTGGAGAAAACAAAGACTTTCATTTATTTGGTATTTGTGGCTTATACTTCTAGGGCTATGCCTTTTCATCCCTGTACTTAGTGGTCCTTGCTTGTACTGTGTTGAAATGGGGACCATATAAATACAATTACTAGAACAGGGGGAAAAGCCCCTCAGACCACGGCCATTCGACTGCACCCTTATGGGTAATTTGATTTCCGTAGGTTCACCATCTTCTTTGGTATTTGTGGTTGATACTTCTAAGGCCTATGTTCCATCCCTGTACAGTATCTGTATTCAGAGCTCCTTGTGTGTGCTGTGTACCGTAGGTTCACCATCTGCCATAAGACGGAGGTGGTAAAGAATACTCTGAACCCTGCGTGGCAGCCCTTCACCATCCCTGTACGAGCCCTCTGTAACGGAGACTATGACAGGTGAGTGACGCAGACAGCCAAGAGATCAAAGGTCAACGGGTCAAAGGTCACTTAGTACCCAGGGTAAAGGATGACCACATGAGCTACACTGAACAAAAATATTAATGCAACATTCTACAATTTCAAAGATTTTACTGAGTTACAGTTCATACAAGGAAATCAGTCAACTGAAATACATTCATTAGGCTTTCACATGACTGGGAATACAGATATGCATCTGTTAGTCAGAGATATCTTAAAAAAGGTAGAGGCATGGATCAGAAAACAAGTTAGTATCTGGTGTGACCATTTGCCTCATGCAGCGCGACACATCTCCTTCACATACAAGTGGGGAGAACAAGTATTTGATACACTGCCGATTTTGCAGGTTTTCCTACTTACAAAGCATGTAGAGGTCTGTAATTTTTATCATAGGTACACTTCAACTGTGAGAGACGGAATCTAAAACAAAAATCCAGAAAATCACATTGTATGATTTTTAAGTAATTAATTTGCATTTTATTGCATGACATAAGTATTTGATCACCTACCAACCAGTAAGAATTCCAGCTCTCACAGACCTGTTCGTTTTTTTTTAAGAAGCCCTCCTGTTCTCCACTCATTACCTGTATTAACTGCACCTGTTTGAACTCGTTACCTGTATAAAAGACACCTGTCCACACACTCAATCAAACATGGGGCAGTGCATTATCATGCTGAAACATGCGGTGATGGCGGCGGCTGAATGGTACGACAATGGACCTCAGGATCTCTTCACGGTGTCTCTGTGCATTCAAATTGCCATTGATAAAATGCAATTGTGTTCGTTGTCCGTAGCTTATGCCTCCCCATACCATAACCCTACTGCCACCGTGGGGCACTCTTTTCACAAAGTTGACGTCAGCAAACCACTCGCCCATACACGCTGTCTGCCATCTGCCCGGTACAGTTGAAACCGGGATTAATCCGTAAAGAGCACACTTCTGCAGCCTGCCAGTGGCCATAGAAGGTGAGCATTTGCACACTGAAGTTGGTTATGACGCCAAACTGCAGTCAGGTCAAGACCCTGGTGARGATGACGAGCACGCAGACGAGCTTCCCTGAGACGGTTTCTAACAGTGTGTGCAGAAATTCTTACATTGTGCAAACCCACAGTTTCATCAGATGTCCATGTGGCTGGTCTCAGACCATCCCGCAGGAGAAAAAGACGGATGCGGAGGTCCTGGTCTGGCGTGGTTACACATGGTCTACGGTTGTGAGGCCAGTTGGCCGTACTGCCAAATTCTCTAAAACAACRGCTTATGGTAGAGAAATTAACATTAAATTCTCTGGCAACAGCTCTGGTGGACATTCCTGCAGTCAGCGTGCCAATTGCATGCTCCCTCAAAACTTGAGACATGTGGCATTGTGTTGTGTGACAAAATTGCACATTTTAGAGTGGCMTTTTATTGTCCCCCAGCACAAGGTGCACCTGTGTAATGATCATGCTGTTTAATCAGCTTTTTGATATGCCACCTGTCAGGTGGATGGATTATCTTGGCAAAGGAGAAATGCTCACTGACATGGATGTAAACAAATGTGCACAGCTTTTGAGAGAAATAAGCTTTTTGTGCTAATGGAAAAGTTCTGGGATCTTTTATTTCAGCTCATGAAACATGGGACCAACACTTTACATGTTGTGTTTATATTTTTGTTCAGTATATTTTGGAAGTTTCATGTGGTTTTCTGTAGATTTCCTGTACATTGTCCCTACTGTTACATTTGGTAATTGAGCAGAAGCTTTTAGTCAAAGCAACGTCCGGATACTGTAGCAGGTACTCTATATTCAGTAAAACCAGGGAGTTTTTTTCTGATAGCTAAATGAGTTTGGTGTGACATCTGGGGGAGTTCCCATTATGCCTTCCATACAACTGAGCCATTGGCAAGACTGTGGGACTAAGTAGCCAATGATTTGTGGTTTTGTCACTGTCTGKGCTCAATACTAAGGACTATGGAATGTTGCTGTAGCATGATGTACTACAGTACCCATGATGCTCTGTGGTGGTCAGAATAATGCCAGCAGTCGGCCATATTGTCTCAAAGGCCAGCGCTGGTGTTATTGGGACCAACATGGAGGTTCCACAACGTTTCATTTATCTTTGGTTATTACACACACACGCACACACACATGCATACATGCACACAAATACACACACCCTCACGCAATCACACAATATTACTGATTTAGGCAAAATGCAAATGTCAATTAATCGTATTTTATTGTTAATCAATTCAATGTAGTTTGTGTCCCAAATACATTTTTACAGGGTAAATCCGTATGTGTCCCAAAATAATTTTTACAGGGTAAATCCGTAAGGCTATTTATATTGATCATCACTTCACATTTCTCAAGGGACATACTGTGTTTGCCTCCCTCTCTCCTTCTCTTTCCCAAACATGTAGTTACATATACGTAATAATGCCCGAGAAGCCGGTGTTTGTTGGATATATTGGCACGGGCGTTGTTAGGCCCGAGATGATCATCAAATAATGATYGAGGTATTTTCCTTAAAAACGTTATTTTGATTAATTTATTCGTACTATTTCATCCTTCCACAAGATATAGTCCCGACACAAATGTAGGGTTGCTAGAGATGTGACCCAGTCGTTTGTTCTTTTTGTTCTGTATCTATAGACGCAACCCAGTYGTTCGTTCTAAATGTTATATTGCCATACCGACTGGCAACGTTATTTTCCTTTGCTTGCTAGCTAGCCATCTACGGCTAATTTACAGTCACGTCAAACAGTGCAGACAGAATAACAGCAAAGTAGCTGCATTTCCATTTATTTAAGCTGTTTTCTAGTGAAGATTTATTTGGATACATCCATAACAATGAGCTTATGGTGCCTGACTTTGCCTGGCAGAAAAATTGTGCTCCCTTGTCAGAACACTGTTCAGACCAAAGAAAGACCGTCCATGACATTCATTTGAGCTGATTTTAATAAATTAAACCATATATTCTCTTTGTTATCCACCACAGCTGACTTATGTGATATTGCCGGTGTTTGTTGGATGTTTTGGCACGGGTGTCTCCCTTGGGTCCAGATAATTCTTTGTGGCCTCGTTATATGCGAGAGTGGCGTATCTGAGAGAGAGAGAATGCGTTGTTATAATATTGTTTTCCAGTAGCCTAATTACGAGTGCAACTTGGAAATAACACAAACAGGCTATGAACAACATACCGTAGACCGTTCTCGTCTGTTTTTACGAGGAATGAGTTGGGCTTTAGTTGTCTGTTGTATGTAACTGGAGGTCAAACCACACATTCTGGACCAGACCCCTTGGTGTACCGGGACTCAGAGCCTGGGAGTTTTGGAGCTGGGCCATGTCCTTATCGGTAATGGGAGGGTGGCTGTTTGTGATATTTTTTCCTTGCTTTCTTAGCTGTTTGATGTTGCCCAGAAATACATGATTTGAGGTGGTAAATTCAGTGTCCTTCGTAAGGCACCAGCTGCCACCGATGGGTGGGTCTTTTAGAACCCGGTTGAGCCCACTACGGAATACCAGGTAGCTACTTATGCTGTACTGCTCCCCCTTCCCATTTCGTACATTTCCATAAAACAGTCAGAGAAGGATGTTAAACTCTTCCTTCGTGACAGTTTTGAAGTCAGCAACTTTTTTCTTCTTTGCTAGCCAGCCCTCGAAGCAACGCATAGCCCAGTTTGTATTCTGAACTGTGTTTTTTTCCGTTGTGGCTTTTCTCTAGGTCATTCAATGCAGGATCCTCAAAATCTGCATGCCTGGGTGTTTTAGCCATCTCTTTTTCCCATTCATCCATAGTCATGCCGCAGAAAATATCAAAAGAAATGTTCCACTCATCCACTTTAGTTTTAGTTGGAATGCAGTTTTAACCAATCAGCATTCAGGATTAGACCCATCCGTTGTATAATACATGTATATGACATGTGTATTTCCACATGTGTTATTACTGTTGTTCAAGCTTCTGTAGTATACTATCTTTCATTTCTCTCTTTCTCACTTTATCTCTCTCACACACACACACACAAACCCACACACACATGCACACGCACGCACATGCACATGCACACACACACACACACACACACCCTCTCTTCGATTCTCATCGTTCTCTCGTATCTTCCCTTTCTCCAGGACAGTCAAGGTGGACGTGTATGATTGGGACAGAGATGGAAGGTAATTGTCTCTCTCTCCTCTCTTCTCGCTTCCCTCCTCCCCCTTGTTTCTTCACTCATTAATTTCATTTACAATCTCCAGACAGCCTCAGACGCTCCAAGTCTCCCTCAAATGTCATCCCTCGTTCTTTCTCTGGAGGGGAATCTTCATCACCTTATTAGTCCAGTGACATTGGGATGGGGGGATGAGGGGGAGTGAGAGGGACTCTCTACCATAAGCACACACAACCATAATTCACTGACCGGAACTTTAAAAGGTTGGCGGTAATATCAGAAGGGAGAGGGTTTATGAATATGAGTGTTGACTGCCTCCCTCCATCTCTCCCCCCCCATCTCTCTGTCCTCTTTCCCTCTCTCCTTCTTCACTGATGGTGGCTACTAATGTGGCCACAAGSCTTCCTCTCTAAATATCACACGCAGATTGATAGCGGGCAGGTTCTATTTGGCTTTAGGTGATGATATTTAGATGTACAGAGAGGGGACGGGGTTGGTGTTTCCTTTAGTATACTACTCTTTCAGATGCTGCAGGTGTTACTCTTRCAACTATTCCCACAGTCATGACTTCATTGGCGAGTTCACCACCAGCTACAGAGAATTCTCCAGAGGCCAGAGCCAGTTCAACGTCTATGAGGTAAAAAAAAATCAAAAAGAACGGTAACACTTAAATTATTGCAGTGGACTAAGTCATGGTCACACAGAGTGCTTCTTGGTGGTCTTAAACAAATCTACTTTGAAACTAAAGTATACAGCTCACACACTTGGTTCTGGGCTTTAAAAAAAGATGTCAGATAGAGAGTTGAAATGTATTAAATGTTGAGTTTGCATCCCAAAATTACACTTCATATACTGCACATCACAGAAGACTGAAATATAACACAACTGTTTCGCATAGAAACAGGATTTTCTGTAAAAAAAAAAAAATAATACATTAATTATGAAAATTATGAAAAATATGAATAACATTCCACTAGGTCATTTGACTGCGGGAAAGGGCTACAGCCTGCAGGTATAACCCAACGAGCACAAGACATTTAAAAAAAGTTGAAAATACATATTTTTTGTTAAAAAGACATTGGGGAAAAAAAATTGTACGTCTTGTGCTCACTGGGAATGTATTACTTTTTTAACGCATGTTTGAGCCTTTATAATGCTTTATAATAAGGGTTATATTATGTTGTCTCTCTATGCAGGACATTTTTTACTGACTAATGTTTAAGTACACATGTACACAGCACACAGCTGTTACTCAAATAAGACATCAGAAAACATATTGTCTCTTTAATAATGAGATGAGCATTTTTGTGATTCACATTTTCCAATTCTTACGACTTCACTTAGGTATCCCCGCTATGAAAATAATGTTATTTTTCATCCGTCCTCTATCTCTTAGAATATGACATGTTCCTTACGGTCAGTTTCTTTCCATACCACACTTTCACACAGCAAACTATGTGGTGAAATCAAACTAGTCATCTTTTCAATGTACACATTTTTCCTCTTTTTGCCCAGGTTCTAAACCATAAAAAGAAAGGCAAGAAGAAAAAATACATCAATTCAGGGACAGTAAGTACCTTTGATCTTGAGCTTTCCATTGTCCATCTATCATATGTTTTATAGATGGGATTCATTGCCAATGTGATATGTCATATGCATTAAAGGTTTTGCATTGGCCATCTCCTTCTCTTCCCTCTCTCTCTTTCACTTGCCCTCTTCCTGTTTCTGCTTATATCCCTTACCTTATATCCCCCCCTCTTTATCTCTCTCTCACTGTTTCTCTCCCCTCTCTCCCTATTTCTCCCCCCTCTCCTTCTCCTCCTCTCTCCCTCCCCCGAAGGTCACACTGCTGTCCTTTAAAGTGGAGTCAGAGTACACGTTTGTAGACTTCATCCGGGGAGGGTGAGCCAAATCTTTGTGACGTCCCATTAACATTAGAGGCTAATGTTGATGAGCTGTWGATGGGCTCGCTCAGCCTAGCTTTCATGTCTGAAATTGTTTTGCATCGTTTCAACAGACAAACAGTCCTTTTTAGTCTTTATTATGTTTTTGTCTGGTAAGAGTTTGGGTTATTCAATGTAATTCATCATTGTCTCCCCAGGACGCAACTCAACTTCACAGTGGCCATCGATTTCACAGCGTCTAATGGTAAGTGTGGCAGAATCACTTATACGAGTCGTAGGGCTCTACTAAAGGACTAGTTTCCCCAAACGTCTTTCAAAATAATCTTACTTTAACATTTGTCAAAGCAGGGCCAAATATTGCCGGCAATATTTTACTATCAAATGAACGTTAGATACTGCAATGCTGTAGCTACTTGTCGGTGGATGCTGATGGAATTGAACCCACAGCCTTGTGGCTGTAGGTCAATAGGTCAATAGCATAGCACTTATCTAGATCAATGTATTCAACATGCATTCTAAGACAAGTAGTATGATAGTGTGAAACGTTGCCTGTTTGGCCAATGCCTTTTTTGTACTTGATGTGTGTGTTTTCTATTTTGTGTGTTGTGTCGTAGGGCTCAATTGAAAACGAGACCTGGGTCTCAATATGACTTCCCTTTCTAAATAAAGGTAAAAAATATATATAACAAAATAACCAATGCTCTGTTGCTGTGTTCCAGGTAACCCATCCCAGCCCACCTCTCTGCACTACATGAGTCCCTACCAGATGAATGCCTACGCAATGGCCCTGAAGGCTGTGGGGGAGATCATCCAGGACTACGACAGTGACAAGATGTTCCCTGCCTACGGCTTTGGAGCAAAGCTGCCCCCGGATGGCAAGATCTCCCATGTCTTCCCACTGGTGAGAGAGTGATGGAGGGAGGGAGCAGTTGTTGTTGATATGATGATCCATTTTTTTATTGTGTTTATGATGGACTTACTGTGGGAAATGAACAGGCAGAGTTTTATTTCTTGCAATGAGGTGCTGGTACTTTACGCTGCAGTATTTACTGATCCACAGAAGAGTCCTGAGTCCTTGGGAACTATATAAATACTATTTGATGACCTTCTGTAATTTGTTTTTTGCTGTCACGCTTTTACAGATGTGAAGTTGCCATCCACAATGCTTTCTTTATTCATACACTTCCCTTTGCTGATAAAGAGTTCATGTCAAAGGAGAGTGGGAAACTAAAATGGTGTATGTCAATCTGTCGGGCTCAGTTGAGAGACCTTGCTGTTTCTTGAAATAGAGTCCTGTTCTATTTTTGAGTAGTCCATGCTACTGAACACCACCCATATCAATTTGTATCCAAGGCTGACTGATGCTGCAAGAATAATACATGTTTCATTTTCTCTATTATATTGCTGGCAAAACGTGTTTCCCCCTATAACATTGTGTATTTATTTTTGTATTATTTCTATTTTTTTCTTTCTGCATTGTTGGGAAGGGTCCGTAAATAAGCATGTCACTGTCAGTCAACACCTGGTTACAAAGCATGTGTAGCGGGGTGCGTAATTGGCGGCAGAGAAGTCAGGCGCAGGAGAGCAGAACTGGGTGATAACCGGAGATTTATTAGCAAAACCAACGGCAACCAGAACAACAAGATACATGGGCACAAAAATAACCCGTCGTGCGCCACACAAAGACATGGGGGGAACAGAGGGTTAAGTACACAACAAGTAATTGAGGGAATTGAAACCAGGTGTGAGGAAAAACAAGACAAAACACATGGAAAATGAAAAGTGGATCGATGATGGCTAGAAGACCGGCGACGCCGACCGCCGAGCGCCGCCCGAACGAGCAGTGGACCCGACTTCGGCGGAAGTCGTGACAGCATGTGACAATAAATTGTATTTAACTTCCTAGGACTGTTAGTAATCAAAATATGGTCGACTGTGAAATACTTGATTTTGCTAACTTAAATTCTCCCAATACCTATCAGAGCTGTATTATGCCTACTGACATGAGGCAACAACAAAAAAACACTCACACTCGTATGCTATATATATAACATCATTGCGTAATGAAAACACACATCGTCAGAAGGTCCGTATTGGCATGATTCAGAACGGAGTATCCTTAGTTTCTTGTGATTTCCTGCGAAGTCTGACAATGACTACCCACCCTTACAGCCCACATAAATGACACCCTGAAAACATTACATTAAAGGGGCAATCAGTAGTTGCCAACATCCATTTTTGGACTTATAAATTAATTATATGTACCCATTGATTCTTGAAGAATATAACTTATAAATGCCTCATGAGCTTAGTTCAACTGTCGTACTAATCATAACCCAAAATATAAACTTGTTTTACTGCAATGTTTGTCAACAAAGTAAATGTTAACAAACACTATATAACCTCAAAACATGGTTAAAACTATCATTTTGATATCATGGATGGTCAGTCCTTGCATCCGTAGCTCTGTCTATGAATTTGAGAGTGGTTCCATTTCTCCAGCCCCATCCCTTAGCTTTTTACCAAAACGGGTGGGGAGAACGCTTTGTTGTTGTTTCTACTGCTGGTTGATGCTTCAACATGGTGTGGTAAAGTCACGAAGAACACGAGAATCTCTAAATATGTCAACATAAAACACAAATTGCGGAACCATTGTGTAAGCCAATGAGCTAGTGTCAGCTTCAAGTAGTTATGTGAAGTGATTGAACAAGGGTAGAGCAAGGGCGGGGAAAAAATAAAAAACGACATCTGTTTGATGTGGAAAAGTGCGAAACAAAAAGGGACCAGACAGACACCGACCGAAATAGACTTTAGAGGACGTAGCGCTTAGCTTATCTTCATGAGCCGATGAAGAAAGAATAACAAACACTAAACACAAAGAAGAAAAAAACGAGTTCTCCTTGGATTCTATCTCCCTGGACAGATACTTCAGAGGAGAAAGAAAAAGGGGAGGACTTCCTGAACAAATAAGTGTAAAAAAAACAACAGGAGTCTTATTTTCAGCTAATTTTACACCCAAAGCTGGAGGAATTCGCCACACAGAAGTCTCCTTGATGTGAAGGAAATGATGCGAAGGTCAGGTCTTTAATGAGACTATGTTGTAAGGTCTCAATGCCATGCATAAGCCTTCACAAAATGGATGCCCATAACAGTTCATAACAACGGCACCAGTAATGCTGTCCATATTTTTAACCGATGTATAGAAAGTTCAGGTCTAAACACCAGCGCTGGTCAATTTTGATAAACAAATTGATAAAGAGAAAGATGTGGACGCCACACAGATTATTTTCTCTCTATGTCTTTTATTATTTGTCAGCATCAGCTAATAGCCCCATGCCAAGACAGGGACACATCTGACTAAATCAATCACTATCTTAATCATATTCCTCTGTCTTATGATTCATAGATGTCTGACCTCAAAATTCCCTCTCAAATTATATCAAATTGTAGCATTTTATCAGATTTGTGAAAGATGCTTCGCAGTATCCAAAAAGTGCTATTGTTCTCCCTCCCCAAAGTGTCTGAAACCAGTGAGTACATTGTGACACAAAGTGACATGATTGCTGTCGAGATTCATCACTGCTTTTTAACCTGGCTCATTTCCGAATGGGCCACCGCTAAATCAGCTCTCCCAATTAGAGCTCACCTCGGCGTGACGAAGCCCAAGCAAGTCATGCAAAGGCATCTTTTAATTAGACCACATTGTCTGATCCTGCTGGAAGAGGAGGGCTGCCTCAACTCATGAGAAAATCAAATTATTTTTATCACATGCTTCGTAAACAACAGGTGTAGACTAAAAGGCTCTGCATGGTAAATCCGACTTCTGCAGTTGCCGTACATCATTTACTGTGATACGGCCTCTGCAGAAGTTAGGGCACTTCTTGCGCTTCGTGGAGCAAAGCTGATGTCACGGATATGAGTTTGTGTTTATACTTGACCCCCCGCCACCACCTTCCATCACACAATCAAACGGAGCCCTCCACATGGTTACAAACTTTGGGTGGCGCACACGCGATACGGAGCTCAATTTAACTTCTGCATGCCTCCGGAGGCACCACAATTGCGTCACTCCCTCCATACGGAGCCTCCGACCACATTTTTGGACCAAGCATAATTTGGCTTTAACAGTGAAATGCATACTCGCCAAACCTTTTCTGTATGGACCTCGCTTTGTGCACGAGGGCATTGTGAGCTGAAACAGGAAAAGGCCTTCCCCAAACTGTTGCCACAAAGTTGGAAGCACAGAATCATCTAGATTGTCTATGTATTCTGGAGCGTTATGATTTCCCGTCACCGACACTAAGGGGCCAAACCATTATTCCTCCTCCACCAAACTTTACAGTTGGCACTATGCATTGGGGCAGGTAGCGTTCTCCTGGCATCGGCCAAAGCCAGATTCGTCCGTCAGACTGCCAGATGGTGAAGCGTGATTCATCACTCCAGAGAACGTGTTTCCACTGCTCCAGAGTCCAATGGCGGCGAGCTTTATACCACTCCAGTCGACGCTTGGCATTGCGCATGGTGATCTTAGGCCTATGTGTGGCTGCTCGGCCATGAATACCCATTTCATGAAGCTCCGGACGAACAGTTATTGTGCTGACTTTGCTTCCAGAGGCAGTTTGGAACTCAGTAGTGAGTGTTGAAACCGAGGACGATTTTTATGCGTTACGCACTTCAGCATTCACGGTGCCGTTCTGTGAGCTTGTGTTGGCTACCACTTCGCGGCTGAGCCGTTGTTGCTCCTAGACATTTCCACTTCACAATAACAGCACTTACAGTTGACCGGAGCAGCTCTAGCAGGGCAGAAATTTGCCAAACTGACTTGTTGGAAAGGTGGCATCATATGGCGGTACCTCGTTGAAAGTCACTGAGCTCTTCAGTACGGGCCATTCTACTGCCAATGTTTGTCTATGGAGATTGCATGGCTGTCTGTTCAATTGTATACAACGGCTGTGGCTAAAATAGCCTAATCCACAAATTTGAAGGGGTATCCACATACTTTGTAGTCTGTTTATTTATATATATATATATATATATATATATATATATATATATATATACAAAAGTATGAGTTGGTTAAAAAAAAGTGTATTTGTGTGTTGGGCTGTCAGTGTAAGTATGTGTGAACTTGAGCATAGAGTCAGGGCAAGAGAGTTAATTAGGGGTAGCCCCCTTTTTTTCAATTTTCGCCTAAAATGATATACCCAAATCTAACTGCCTTTAGCTCAGGCCCTGAAGCAAGGATATGCATATTCTTGGTACCATTTGAAAGGTAACACTTTGAAGTTTGTGGAAATGTGAATTGATTGTAGGAGAACATAACACAATAGATCTGGTAGAGGAAAATACAATGAATAAAACAACTGTTTAAAAAAAAAATCTACCACTATCTTTGAAAGGCAACAGAAAGGTCCCAAATCTAGCCATCTGATGGTGTCCACAAGATGGCAGCAGTGTATGTGCAAAGTTTCAGACGGATAACTTGAAGTATGAGAAAACTACATAACATTTAGTGTGAAGTCACCCAGGTACATTTGGGCAAATCGTGAAGGAGACATTTACATTCACATTACATTTTTCTGCAAGAATATCATCAAATCTGTATACTTGGACTTTGATTTAGCTTTTCCAGTATTAGTAGCCATATTATAAGTTCAACATTTGCAAAACACACAGTTTTCATAACTTCATAACTCTCCATATTCTTAAAATGTTTGTCCAAAAGGAAAAGGCTTGACGTCGCACAAGGTTAGCAGCAACATTTTGTGACAGATACTGGGTTTGACCCCGATTGGTGCTTATTTTACAAAGTTACAGTCAATCAAGTGAAGACCGCCCGCACAATCGGTGTGCCATGAAGCCGTCGCTCTCTGAACAAATTTGGTGTCCTATAGGATATACTACACTCCTAATGATATAGTGAAGTCTGGTTACATTCTAGGATCTCTGAGTAATAAATACGAACATGATTTGACTGGTTGAAACAACGTTTAGGGTTAGATTTTCACAGATTCCTTTCTTTGCAAATTGAACGAGTGGAAATACAGAATCGATCGTGCATGCCATATGGACCTTTTTAGGATATGAAAAAGGATGTTATCTAACAAAACTACACTTCATGTTATCTCTGGGACCCTTTGAATGATAAATCAGAGCAATATTTCAGAATGTAAGTACACATTTCACCTTTAGAGGTAAATTTATCAAACCTATTGCGGTGAAAAATGTGTTTTGTTGTTAGGAGCACTCCTCAAACAATAGCATGGCATTCTTTTTGCAGTAATAGCTACTGTAAATTGGACAGTGCAGTTATATTAACAATAATTTAAGCTTTCAGCCGACACTTATATTATATTTACAACTGTCCCGTTGACGGGACGCCTATCCCTAAGAAGTTTTGCAGGTAGTCCGGGTAGCCTTTTGATTAGCTATTGAGCAATCGTGTTTAGCAGTCTTATTAATGGCTTGGGGAAAGAAGCTGTTCGGGGTCCTGTTGGTTCCAGACTTGGTGCACTGGTACCGCTTTCCGTGTGATAGCAGAGAGAACAGTCTATGGCTTGGGTGGCTGGAGTCTTTTACATTCTTTTGATCTTCCTCTGACACCGCCTGGTATAGAGGTCCTAAATGGCAGGGAGCTTGGCCCCAGTGATGTACTGGGCCATACACACCACCCTCTATAGCGTCTTGCGGTTGGGTACCTTACATTTGCCATATCAAGCGGTGATGCTGCCAGTCAAGATGTTCTCAATGGTGCAGCTGTAGTACTTTTTGAGGATCTGAGAGCCCATGCCAAATCTTTTCAGCCTCCTGAAAGGGAAGAGGCGCTGTCATGCCCTCTTCACAACTGTGTCCGTGTGTGTGGATCATGTTAATTCCTTAGCGATGTGGACACCATGGAACTTGAAGCTCTAGACCCGCTCCCCTACAGCCCTATTGATGTGGATGGAGGCGTGCTCTCCCCTCCATTTCCTGTAGTCCACAATCATCTCCTTTGCCTTGCTGATGTTGAGGGAGAGGTTGTTGTCCTGGCACCACACTGACAGGTCTCTGACTTCCTCCCTATAGGTTGCCTCGTCGTCAGTGATCAGTCCTACCACCGTCGTGTCATCAGCAAACTTGATAATGGTGTTGGAGTCGTGGGCACCTGTGCTACCATGCAGTCGTGGGATAACATGGAGTACAGGAGGGGACTAAGCACTCACCCCTGAGGGGCCCCCGTGTTGATGGTCAGCGTGGCGGATGTGTTGTTGCCTACCATCACCATCTGGGAGTGGCCCGTCAGGAAGTCCAGGACCAGTTGCAGACGGAGGTGTTCAGTCCCAGGGTCCTGAGCTTGGTGATTAGCTTGGAGGGGACTATGGTGTTGAATGCTGAGCTGTAGTCAATGAACAGCATTCCTATATAGGTATTCATTTGATCCAGGTGGGTGAGGGCAGTGTGGAGTGCATTAGAGATTGCGTCATCTGTGGATCTGTTGGGGTGGTATGCGAATTGGAGTGGATCCAGGGTGTCTGGGATGATGGTGCTGATGTGAGCCATGACCAGCTTTTCAAAGCATTTCATGGCTATAGATGTGAGTGTTACGGGGCAATAGTCATTTAGGCAGGCTACCTTGGCATTCTTGGCCACGGGGAGTATGGTCATCTGCTTGAAACAAGTTGGTATTACAGACCGGGTCAGGGATAGGTTGAAAATGTCAGTGAAGATCCTTGCCAGCTAGTCAGCACATGCTCTGAGTATGCGTCTTGGTATTCCATATGGCCCCTTTGTAATCTGCAATAGTTTGCCAGCCCTATCACATCCATCGATTGTCAGAGCTGGATTTGATCTTAGTCCTGTATTTTTTTATCCTAGTCCACATAATTTTCCTTCCTCATGATGCCATCTATTTTGGGAAGTGCACCAGTCACTCCTGCAGCAAAGCACCCCCACAACATGATGCTGCCACCCCCGTGTTTCATGGTTGAGATGGTGTTCTTCGGCTTGCAAGCCTCCCCCTTTTCACTCCAAACATAACGATGGTCATTATGGCCAAACAGTTCTATTTTTGTTTCATTCAGACCAGAGGACATTTCTCCAAAAAGTACGATCTTTGTCCCCATGTGCAGTTGCAAACCGTAGTCTGGCTTTTTTATGGCGTTTTGGAGCAGTGGCTTCTTCCTTGCTGAGCGGCCTTTCAGGTTATGTCGATATAGGACTCGTTTTACTGTGGATAAAGATACTTTTGTACCTGTTTCCTCCAGCCTCTTCACAAGGTCCTTTGCTGTTTTTCTGGGATTGATTTGCACTTTTCACACCAAACTACGTTCATCTCTAGGAGATAGAACGTGTCTCCTTCCTGAGCGGTATGGTGTTTACCATGGTCCCATGGTGTTTATACTTGCGTACTATTGTTTGTACAGATGATCGTGGTACCTTCAGGCGTTTGGAAATGTCTCCCAAGGATGAACCAATTGACTCAAAGGATGTCAATAAGCCTATCCGAAGCTTCTAAAGCCATTACATCATTTTCAACTTCGTGTATGTAAACTTCTGACCCACTGGAATTGTGATACAGTGAATTATAAGTGAAATAATCTGTCTGTAAACAATTGTTGGAAAAATGACTTGTCATGCACAAAGTAGATGTCCTAACCGACATGCCAAAACTATAGTTTGTTAACAAGTGAATCCAGCCAATATGTCAGAATTAAAATAGGCTTTTCGGCGAAAGCAAACGATGCTATTATCTGAGGATAGCAACAGAGTAAACAAAGCGAGAAGCATATTTCAACCCTGCAGGTGCGACACAAAACGCAGAAATAAAAATATAATTCATGCCTTACCTTTGACGAGCTTCTGTTGTTGGCACTCCAATATGTCCCATAAACATCACAAATGGTCCTTTTGTTCGATTAGTTCAGTCGATATATATCCAAAATGTCAATTTATTTGGCGCGTTTGATCCAAAAAAACACCGGTTCCAACTTGTGCAACATGATTACAAAATATCTCAAAAGTTACCTTTAAACTTTGCCAAAACATTTCAAACTACTTTTGTAATACAACTTTAGGTATTTTTTTATGTAAATAATCGATAAAAAATTGAAGACGGAATGATCTGTGTTCAATACAGGATTAAAACAAACTGTAGCTAGCTTTCTGGTCACGCGCCTCTAACTAACAGTACACTTCAAGTGACCCTCGTTCAAGATGGCCGTACTTCTTCATTACACAAAGGAAAAAACCTCAACCAATTTCTAAAGACTGTTGACATCCAGTGGAAGCGGTAGGAACTGCAAGAAGGTCAATTAGAAATCTTGATTCCCAATGAAAACCCATTGAAAAGAGAGTGACCTCAAAACAAAACAAAATCTGAATGGTTTGTCCTCAGGGTTTCGCCTGCTAAATAAGTTCTGTTATACTCACAGACATGATTCAAACAGTTTTAGAAACTTCAGAGTGTTTTCTATCCAAATATAATAATATGCATATCTTATCTTCTGGGGATGAGTAGCTGGCAGTTGAATTTGGGTATGCTTTTCATCCAAACGTGAAAATGTTGCCCCCTATCCTAGAGAAGTTTTGATGAAGCCGGTGACTGATGTTGTAAACTCCTGAATGTTATCATATGAATCCTGGTTTATATTCCAGTTTGTGCTAGCGAAACAGTCCTGTAGCTTAGCAACCTGAAAACGTACCTCTCGGGTGAAAACCTTTCCTTTAACGTTGTCAAGTGTATTGGTTGTGGAATCTAATTCGCATTTGATATGAACTCTTACTCTTAGAGAAAAGATTTCATAAAAGGTTATTTTGCTGTTCCTGTAGAATAAATCCCTTTTTGGTTTGAGGTAGAACACTTTTTTTACCCAACGAAGTACCCTCAAACAAGGCAAAGGTTCTACCTGGAATCAAAAGTTTATATTAAAAATTTAAAAATTAAGCCAATATATCAATCACAAATATGTCACAACATTGTGCCAGTGTGGTCTTCGTGGCTAGTTATGCTTCAGTTTTTAGACTAACTGACATGTCGAGGCGGCGGAGCGTCATGTTGCACATGCATTGTGCATCTGCCAATACCGCAACACAACCTAACTTTAGGGCCCGCAACTGTAAGATATTTTAGATGAGAGGTGAGTATCTCTCTTCTTATTTAATCAAAGTATCAAAGAAAAGTTGATTGTACTTTGCTACTGCTCTGTCTGTGGGAACTACATACTGCTTCAACAAATGGATTGGTCATGCAGTCAGGTCTCATCTTTTGCAGACTAGTTCACTTCTTTTAAGGTGATTGCTTCCTCCTTTCAATTACATTTGTCTTCAGAGAGAAGGAGAAAGGTCAGACTGCTGTTCAC
The DNA here is from genome assembly GCF_002910315.2 of Salvelinus sp. IW2-2015. Lineage (NCBI taxonomy): Eukaryota > Metazoa > Chordata > Actinopteri > Salmoniformes > Salmonidae > Salvelinus > Salvelinus sp. IW2-2015. The sequence goes on from NC_036838.1 coordinate 19,102,919, forward strand.
TTGTTTTTCGAAGGAACTTTAATAAAGGATATAGCCTGAAGAACAATCTCTTCTCCTGGCTGGAGAGGGGTTGAAGAAGACTCATACTGTCTTTTATGTTGGCTGAATGCCATTCAACACTTGTAGTGACATGTCTTTTCAACTCTTTAGCAGTGATGCTCTTTATTGTCTGATACAGGCTTTAGCTCCAACCCAGAAAGCACACAGACTTACAAAGGCACTATTTTACCTTTATTTCACTAGGCAAGTCAGTTAAGAACAACATCTTATTTTCAATGACAGCCTAGGAACAGTGGGTTAACTGCCTTGTTCAGGGGCAGAACCTTGTCAGCTCGGGGAGTCGATCTTGCAACCTTTCACTTACTAGTCCAACGCTCTAACCGCTAGGCTACCTGCCTCCCCATGCTGAGACTACTGGAAAATCACAATGTTCTTACGTCGCTGAGACATAACATAGGGATCTTTTACTAAGAGGGCCTCCGTCTGTAATTCATCCTCCGAAGAAATGCATTGTAAAAATCTCCTTTGCTGACATCGGGGATACATAGTCTCTACCTGCTTATTCCCCAATGTTGTTAATTTTTCCTATACGGATGCCCTCTGTTTATAATACAATAAACCGATGTCAATTACTGGAGAGGCTAAACGGACACGCCTGGTGCCGAAAATTGGTGATGTATGTTGCTGAGAGTCGAGTGGAGAGAATGGATTCGGTTCAGTGAGTTTAGTCAGTCGTCTGATGAGCCCTTTCCAACAAGCTAGTTTACGCTTGCTAGCTGGCAACAACAGCAGCATCGCACTAGTTAAAACTTGTAAAATAAATAGATTTTGGTTACCATCTGGATGTCACCATGACATGCCAATTACCTAACGTAATGACAAGCAGTGCATTGAGATTCTTGCTCCTGGAGACAGCCCACTGCGCACAAACTGGTTGAATAAAAGTTGTTTCAACGTGGAAAATACTAGTGTTGGACGGTATACCAAAATGTCTGTACTTTTCGATACTAGAACATGGAAAACGTTTCGGAACTATAATTCTTTTAAACTTTTAGTATTTCTGCAAATGTGTCTCAAGTCGTATATACGGATTGAGAGGATCGAGTCTGTCTTGTAATTTGTCTGAATCTTCTCAATGGGGCAGTAGCTAGCCAGGGTGCTTGCGCATGCAGTTGACACAGCGCAAACCACTTTTGAGAAGCAAGCGAGAGAGTGAAAAGGCAGACAGCATAGCCTCTTCAAACGAGAAAAATATTCCTCCACGCTTGCAGAAGCGTACTATGTGAATAATTTGATTACAGAGCAGATGTTGAGGGCCAGCGCACAGAAACAACTAAGCAAAAATTGTTACAAAGCACTTCAGTGCAAGGGAGGTTTAGTTCCAAAATGACATTTAAAAAAAAATGTAACCATGACATTTGCATTGTAACGTTGCCGTTATTCTACTAGCAATTACATTAGAATAATTTTTTTGTGACAATGACATGAACATGAACATCATCATGACATTTATGTGAGCATTACAATATTATTAGAATCCAAAAGTAATGTGAAATGAACTATAACTTTACTGAAATATATACTGAACAAAAATATAAACTCAACATGTAAAGTGTTGGTCCCATGTTTCATGAGCTGAAATCAAAGATCCCAGAAACGTTCCATACGCACAGAAAGCTTACTTCTCTCAAACCTTACATAAAATATGTTGAATTTATACCTTTAAAACAATGTCAGATCTTCAACGTTATATCCACTATCAGAAAAAATAGCTATCTGCTGGGCAGCACCTCCTACAGGAGAATTGATCTGTCCACAGCTATCCTGTTGGTCTCCTATCCAGGGTTTTAACCAAGCCCAGCCCTGTTAGCTATGATATTTGTCATTGCCTGCTACCAATGTGCTATCGTGAGAATGATTGTTGAGAGATCTCCACTTAAAAAACGAAATAGATTAACTGTTGATATCAAAGACATTCCAAAGGGTAGGTTTAACAGAGCAAATGAAATGTGACCATACCTTATCACTCATATACTATATAATCAATGATGCTATTTAGCCTTAAGTAGCATTTGCAAAGTCATCAACAGTTATTGTTCCAACCCAGAATTCTACTAAAAACAGACAATACAATATAGGCCTAGGCTTTCAAGCTCTGGCTGATTTCAAATGTAATTATATTTAATGATATTGAATTGTATTTGGTTGGCAACGCAACCAAATATCGCCATTAGAAGGATCTTCTTCTTGGATAGTTCAATCTTTGCCACTAACTTTAATTCTAGTTTTGTCTACAAATTATTAATTGATACAGCTGTATGTTGGATTCATTTCTCCATCTCAACCAAAAATCATATCAATTATCCATTTGTAGACAAACTAGAATTAAGGACAGACTAATCCAGTGGCTCAGATGAAACTATCCAAGCAGTACATACATCTCCTTTAAATGTTGATATTTTGTTGTGTTGTCAACCAAAAACAATTCAATATTACTTTTGTAATACAGTAAATAGCCTAAAGTTAAGGCTATCTTACAAACAAATGTATCATTCAACCTCAAATTGAGTAGGCCTAACACATCCATGGCCACATTTTGGGTTACAGTAACTACAGTCGTTGCCAAAAAATATCTGCACCCTTGCACAAAGAAAAAAGCACAATTTCTTCCAGAAACATTTTGAAATGAAAAAATATTTTGGTATCCACATATGTGTGTCAGTCACGTTCGTCATAAGGAGTAGACCCAGATGCAGCGTGGTATTTTTCAATCCTTTATTTTGGAATAGAAAACTTCAAAGAACAAAACAACAAAACGAACAAACAAAACGTGAATCTAGAATAATGCTCACAGGCAATTATACATAGACAAGATCCCACAAAGCACAATGGGGAAATGGCTACCTAAATATGATCCCCAATCAGAGACAACGATAAACAGCTGCCTCTGATTGGGAACCATACTAGGCCAACATAGAAATAGAATTCACCTAGATAACCCACCCTTAATCACACCCCGACCTAACCAACATAGAGAATTAAAGCTCTCTATGGTCAGGGCGTGACAGTTAGCTAAATGTTAGCTTATTCCACAAAGTATTCCTAAAATGGCCCAGACAATATTATTGGCACCTTCTAGAAATAGTTAGAAATAATTACATTTCAAGCAGGTGATTCTCCTTTACTTTGGAATTGAACTCAATTGTGGTGAGTTGTAGAAGCCTGCAATATAAAAATCACTCATTCAACCAGTTTGAATAAAGAAAATGACTCATTCTCCTGTTCTGTGTCACTGTGTGTACTGCAATGAGCACGGCGAAAAGAAAGATTACCAGATAATTATCTGAGGTCAGACACAAGATTGTAGCCAAGCATGGACAATCTCAAGGTTACAAGTCCATCTCCAGAGATGTTGATGTTCCCGTTTTCACCAAAAACAGGATGGAAGATTGCAGCGAAGGATTATTTTAATGGTGGAGAAAGATTTGACAGTTTCAACTACCAAGGCATTTTGGAGCGTAACGTCGGACCCGGTGTCAGAAAGCTGGGTCTGCGTCAAAGGTCATGGGTCTTCCAGCAGGACAATGACCCCAAACACACTTCAAAAAGACCCCAGGAATGGTTCAAGACTAAACGCTGGACTGTTCTAAATTGGCCAGCATTGAATCCCATTGAAAACTTGTGGAGGGATCTGAAAACAGCAGTTGGGAGAAGGCACCCTTCAAATCTGGGAGAACTGGAGCAGTTTGCACAAGAGGAGTGGGCCAATCTGCCAGTACAGAGGTGCAGGAAGCTCAAGCGCTTGATTGCAGTTATTTTGACCAAAGGCTGTGCTACCAAATATTAAGTCTAAGGTGTCAATCATTTTGTCAATGCCATTTCTGTTTACTTTCTGATTTAAATGGATATATTACGTTCTGAATCAAAAACAAAGGTTCTGTAATATTAACAGTGAAATAAAGAATTTTGGAGACCAAATACTTTGGTGACAATATATTTGGCCCCGACTGTTTACATTTCTTCTTAGTATTCAGTGTTTTATTAGGATCCCCATTAGCTGCTGCTAAGACAGCAGCTTCTCTTCCTAGGGTCCGAACAAAACGTAAAACATGACATGATACAAAATAACAACTAAAGGACAGAACTACATGGATGTAAAATACGAATACACACTTTTATACACGGTATATCTCTATAGAAAACAACACATGGCTTTCGCAATGCACAGCGCTGATCATTTGTAAACCACTTAAGACACACTCATTCAATCAATCATACGTTCACATTTACGCCGGCACATACACTATCACTAGTTTCACCAAAGGTCCTTTACTTCTGTTCATAAAAGGAACAGAACAATTAATCGGATGGCGCTTCACATACCGTCCTTCGCTCTCGTTCAGTTCATAAATGAGCAGAACAATTCATTCGATGCTTATTCACCAAAGTCGTTCACCCCCAGCTCATATATAATGAACCAAAATCTATCGGACACGTTCACTATCCCTGCTTATATGAAATTATATGAAATAAAGGCATGTTCAAGATAGCATGCATAGGTCGTCGCAGGTATGTGGAGATCTTCACAATTGCTGTAATAATCTGTGCAGACTATTCAACGACATTGATCACTTGCACCATGTATTTATAATGTAATCTCAACTGCAATCCAGGTCATTTCATTCTGCTATTAAATGAAGTACAGTACAGTGATAACACATGAATATTTTGTATAAATAAGCATTGTATTCCCATTTCAACTTTGCTGTGCTTTTAAATGGTTGAAAGCGCAGGGATAGACATTTGGGTGACAACTAAACCAAAAATCAGACGTTGTTTTTCTATTGGCATTTGGTTGTGCTTTTAGATGGTCGAAAGCAAAGTGATAACGCATTGGAAATCGAACAAACTTTTCACTGTCTTTTTGAGTGAGTGAATATACAGTAGGCTGTAATCTCATTGATCAACGTGTCGTGTCTTTACTATGGATGAAATTATATATGACATGCTATTTTATCAAATCAATTCTCTGTAATTAATATTACCTGATTAAACTAATTATGTAAATGTAATTAACTAGGAAGTCGGGGCACCAAGGAAGAACGTTTATAGAGCTGTTGTCTTCGGAATAAACTCTTAAAGATCTGGTAATCTTTTATATATATATATGTTATTTCATAGTTTTGATGTCTTCACTATTATTCTACAATGTAGAAAATAGTCAAAATAAAGAAAGCCCTTGAATGAGTAGGTGTGTCCAAACTTTTGACCGGTACTGTACGTGTGCTATATAGGAAGTGGCTTTAATGAGCCAATGGGGGTTCTCATCGGAAGAGTTTTGACGCTGAATGTACAGACAGGAGACAGATAATGTTTCACGAACCTCCACCATTAAAACAGTGTCTGTGTATGTCACAATTAAAGATTGCGCTCAGAACAGGTCTGTCAACCAAAATGTAACAGAGTTAAACAATTGTGTTGCTGGTCCGTACTCAATAAATGTACTTTTGGGAACAGTCAGAATGTTTGATGGATTATTTTTGTTCTCATGTCTTGATTGATTTACCCAGAAAATGTGAAAATAAAATACTTAGCAACTCTTGGAGGACAAATGGACGTTGACTTCACAAACAATTTCCTTCCTTAATTTCCTCTCCGATGCATTAGTATTCGATGCATCTGAGCTTTGTCTCTCCCTCTCTCCGTCTCTCTTGTCCATGGTTTCCCACAGAACTCCAACAGTGAGAACCCAAACTGTGTGGGTATCGAGGGAGTGTTGGAGGCCTACTTCCAGAGTCTCCGAACTGTTCAGCTCTACGGGCCCACCAACTTCGCTCCTGTCATCAACCAGGTGGCACGGTGAGAGAATGACAGCACACACACACACACACATACACACACGCGCACACACGCACACGCACACGCACACGCACACACACACGCACACCCATGCATTAATAAAGTATTCAGACCCCTTGATTTTTTTCCACATTTTGTTACGTTACAGTCTTATTATAAAATGTATTAGATCGTTTTTCCCCCTCATCAATCTACACACACTACCCCATAATGACAAAGCAAAAACTGTTTTATTTTATTTTAGCAAATGTATAAAAAAAACGACAAATATGACATTTACATAAGTATTAAGACCCTTTAATCAGTAATTTGTTGAAGCACCTTTGTTATCGATTACAGCCTCGAGTCTTCTTGGGTATGACGCTAGAAGCTTGGCACACCTGTATTTGGGGAGTTTCTCCCATTCTCCTCTGCAGATCCTCTCAAGCTTTGTCAGGTTGGATGGGGAGTGTCGCTGCACAGCTATTTTCAGGTCTCTCCTGAGCTGTTCGATCGGGTTCAAGTCTGGACTCTGGCTGGGCCACTCAAGGACATTCAGAGACTTGTCCCCCTAGCCACTCCTGCATTGTCTTGGCTGTGTGCTTAGAGTCATTGTCCTGTTGGAAGGTGAACCTTCACCCCAGGCTGAGGTTCTGAGCACTCTGGAGCAGAGAATCTTGTTTCTCATGGTCTGAGAGTCCAAGCGGGCTGTCATGTGCCTATTACTGAGGAGTGGCATCCGTCTGGCCATACTACCATAAAGGCCTGATTGGTGGAGTGTTGCAGAGATGGGTGTCCTTCTGGAAGGTTCTCCCCTCTCCACAGATGAACTCTGGAGCTCTATCAGAGTGACCATCGGGTTCTTGGTCACCTCCCTGACCAAGGCCCTTCTCCCCCAATTTCTCAGTTCGGCTGGGCCGGCCAGCTCTAGGAAAAGTCTTGGTGGTTCCAAACTTCTTCCATTTAAGAATGATGGAGGCTACTGTGTTCTTGGGGACCTTCAATGCTGCAGAAATGTTTTGGTACTGTTCCCCCCAGATCTGTGCCTCGACACAATCCTGTCTCGAGGCTCTACGGACAGTTAGTTTGACCTCATGGCTTGGTTTTTGCTCTGACATGCACTGTCAACTGTGGGACCTTAAAATGACAGGTGTGTGCCTTTCCAAATCATGTCCAATCAATTGAATTTACCACAGGTGGACTCCAATCAAGTTGAAGAAATATCTCAAGGATCACCGACAACAATGAGACAGCCTATAGGGAGGAGGTCAGAGACCTGGCAGTGTGGTGCCAGGAGAACAACCTCTCCCCCAACATGATCAAGATAAAGGATAATTGTGGACTACAGGGAAAGGAGGACCGAGCACGCCCCCATTCTCATCGACGGGGCTGTAGTGGAGCAGGTTGAGAGCTTCAAGTTCCTTCACCAACAAACTATCATGGTCCAAACACACCAAGACAGTCGTGAAGAGGGCATGACAACACCTATTCCCCCTCGGGAGACTAAAAATATTTGTCATGGGTCCTCAGATCCTCAAGAAGTTCTACAGCTGCACCATCGAGAGCATCCTGACTGGTTGCATCACCGCCTGGTTTGGCAACTGCTCGGCCTCCGACCGCAAGGCACTACAGAGGGTAGTGCGTACAGCCCAGTACATTCACTGAGGCCAAGCTTCCTGCCATCCCTTTTTGTACGCTGCAGCTACTCTCTGTTTATTATCCATGTATAGTCACTTTACCTCTACCTACATGTACATATTACCTCAATTACCTAGACTAACCAGTGCCCCCGCACATTGACTCTGTACCGGTACCTCCTGTATATAGCCTCGCTACTGTTATTTTATTGTTGCTCCTTAATTATTAGTAGGTTTTTTTCTTATTTAAAAAATAAATAAATCGTCACACACACACACACACCACACACACACACACACACACACACACACACACACAACCACCACACACACACACACACACCACACACACACACACACACACACACACACACACACACACACACACACACACACCTCTCCTCTGCAGTATTCCACCATATTAGGCTGCCCTAGCCCCCATGAGTTACTTTGACATGTTCTCCCCTGAGCTGTCAGTCTCTGTCTCTATCGCACTCCTTCTCACTCTGACAGGCAGACGACCTAGCTTAGCTGCTCTCCACTGCCTCCGTGTGCTCTATTTCTGCAAAACTCTTAATAATTGGCTTAGCTGGGGCCTTGGGACCATTACAACTTGTCAGGAGTTGTGTTGCTGAATGTTGTATAGGACACTGTAGTACTAGAGAAGGCCGTGTAGTTCATATACATATAATTAATTATATGGTTTAATAGGTGTAGTATTAGAAAGGAATAGTAGATGTGCCATTGTGTGAGTGTTTTACTGGTATTCCGGTGTTATAAAGGTGTCCCTGGATACTTTCCATAGAAATAAGCAGAGCATAGAATATGAATTATGGAAGATCTTGTGATCTTGGTTTTCTCCAGGTAGGAGGAAAGACTCTCCCTAAATGGGCAGCTTAAGGTCTTGTCGTGGAAAAATGAGAGAAGGTGAAACTCGCGACTAGCGACTTGCAGGTGCCGAGACCCAGCGTGATGACTCAATCACGTTTTATGAAACTGTTCTGATGGATGACTGTATATTTGCATCTCACAGGAGAAACACACCGTATCCTCTGAGACGAGAAGTTCCCAGCAAAGTCCTGGGGTCACTTACACTAGAAGAGGTGTGAAAACTGATGAACACTTTAATCGTCTAAATGAATGTTACTGTTAATTGAATTGTCGTGTTTGGTTTGTAAGTGCTATGGATTTATTGTGACAGGGGAACTGTGTTATAATGTTTGTCGGACAGCGGTCAATTCAAAGAGGGAGCGACACAGGGGTGCCCAGGGCCTGCATTTATTCACAAACAGTAATAATGGAGTCAGATTGATGAATGCAGTTTAAACAGAATTTTCATTCAACTACATAATGGTGACCACTCATTGTCAGTCGATGGGGATTTTCACCCAACTACAGTCTCATACCTCCCACCTTAGTAAAAATACACAATTTCTCAAACTAAATCCCCGAAAATGTTGTATGTATTTCATGAAACACATTCTCTAATGGCCCTGTTATGTACTTCCTGTTTATTTTGTGTGTACCAAACATTAAGAACACCTGCTCTTTCCATGACATAGACTGACAAGGTGAATCCAGGTGAAAGCTATGATCTCTTATTGATGTCACCTGTCATAAAAGTGTTGCGTGGTCTAGACTGTTGTCATGAAAGTGTTGCGTTGTCTAGACTGGTGTCATGAAAGTGCTGCGTGGTCTAGACTGTTGTCATAGAAGTGTTGCATTTTCTAGACTGTTGTCATAGAAGTGTTGCGTTGTCTAGACTGTTGTCATAGAAGTGTTGCGTTGTCTAGACTGTTGTCATAGAAGTGTTGCGTTTTCTACACTGTTGTCGTAGAAGTGTTGCGTTGTCTAGACTGTTGTCGTAGAAGTGTTGCGTTGTCTAGACTGTTGTCGTAGAAGTGTTGCGTTGTCTAGACTGTTGTCGTAGAAGTGTTGCGTTTTCTAGACTGTTGTCGTAGAAGTGTTGCGTTTTCTAGACTGTTGTCGTAGAAGTGTTGCGTTGTCTAAACTGTTGACATAGAAGTGTGTTTTTGGGGTGGGGGTGCAACTCAATATTAGAAAGGTGTTCCTAATGTTTGGTATACTGAGTGTATATAAGTATGCCAATATAGTGAATGTGGCATCTCTTTTGCTTAACTTAATAGAGTGGGGTGCTGTGGCTCGACTGTGGACGCGAGAACTTCATGAGTTCTCGTTCAATATGGTGCTATATTAGCATAATGATGATGGTGATATAGCTGATGATTAGCACCTGTTTGAGAAAATGAGATGAATAATATAATTTTTCTCTTTCACATATTGTCTCTGTCTCTCTTTCTTTCTCTTATTCCTTTATTATTGGCTATTATTGTCTATTATCTATTATTTAATTTTTGTGCTTTAGCCCTCATCTTGCTTTGTCTCATCTCCGTTCATCTCCTTTCCTACTCTCTCTCTCCCTCCTCTCTTTCTCACTTTCTTTCTTTCTCTCTTTCTGTCTCTCCTCTCCACCGTCCTCTCTCTCACTCTTTCTCAAAAGTCTCTCTCCATTCCACTCGTTATGCCTCGTCATCCTCCTCCTCCTCCCTCGTTCCGGCGCTGAGCTCATGTGGCTGCTTGTGGGACAGAGATGGTGATGATGAGGAGGAGGAAGGCCCTCCAGTCATGTGGATGTGTCCACATGTGGGGGTGAATCAAGCCCCTCTCTGGGCTTCTCTACCTAATATAATTCCTCACAGCAGCAGAGACCGGAGTAATAACTACCACATCACACCTTGAGTGGAGTTAGAAACAAGAGTCTAGGGGAAATATTTTGGTTCTCAAACAACACCCACCTCTCCCATCCACTGGTTCCAGAAATGGGGCTACATGTATTGTAGTGAAATGCCCACAATATTTCTCCCTGTGCATGTCAGCTGATTCAACCATTCTCCAATGTGTTTCTGACTTGTCCTTTATTTCACTTGTAATGTTGATATACTACGTAGAATGTAAGTTCATAGATTATTTTGTCTGTGTGTGTTTGAGAGAGAGAGAGAGAGAGTGTAAAGGTTTTCTTCCTGGGGTGAAGGAGAGGACCAAAATGCAGCGTAGCCAGTGCTCAACATGTTTAATTATAAGAACAAGTGAACACTACAAACAACTTACAAAATAACAAACGTGCAAAACCGATACAGACCTATCTGGTGCAGAACACAAACACAGAGACAGGTAACAACCACCCACAACGAACACAGTGAAACAACCTACCTAAATATGACTCCTAATTAGAGGAACGCAAAACACCTGCCTCTAATTAAGAGCCATACCAGGCAACCCTAAACCAACATAGAAACACACAACATAGAATGCCCACCCAAAACTCACGCCCTGACCATCACACACATACAAAACAACAGAAAACAGGTCAGGAACGTGACAGAGAGACTGACAAATGCATACATACAGAGATGGTGAGAGACAGACAGATGGATAGAGAGGAACACAGACAGACAGACAGACAAAGACAGACAGACAGACAGACAGACAGACAGACAGACAGACAGACAGACAGACAGACAGACAGACAGACAGACAGACAGACAGACAGACAGACAGACAGACAGAACAGACAGACAGACAGACAGAACAGACAGACAGACAGACAGACAGACAGACAGACAGACAGACGTAAGAGAGAGAAGGAGAGAGACTTTCACACACTAGTGTGAGAGAACAGACACAGACAGATAGAGAGGATGGGATATTACCGGGCAGAGAGAGAGGTGCCATTTACCCTTCACTCTTTTCCTCTTCCCCCTCCGTCCAGACGGTGAGAGTGAGCCAATCAGGCAGTGAGCCAGCAGGTCTCCGTCAATCAAACAGTCAGCCAGCGGGTTTTTTCGCCCTGCGGAGTCTTACCATTAGCTACCATCTCTGTCCCACAAGCAGCCGCACTAACCAACCGGCTCAGACACAAACACGACAGCTACAACTTCTATGTCAACAGTCAAACAACGCAACACACTTCTATGTCAACAGTCTAGACAACGGAACAAGTCTATGTCAACAGTCTAGACAACGGAACACACTTCTATGTCAACAGTCTAAACAACGCAACACACTTCTATGTCAACAGTCTAGACAACGGAACAAGTCTATGTCAACAGTCTAGACAACGGAACACACTTCTATGTCAACAGTCTAAACAACGCAACAAATCTATGTCATCAGTCTAGACAACAGAATAGTCAGTAATGTAGTGGTAATAACGGACTTCCTGGGAATATTATGTCTGCCAATTGAGCACAGTTTAGTGTAATGGTATTCAGAAAGTTGTAAGTGTATGCTATATTACTTCAGAAGACAGAAGAAAGTCTCCCTCTACATGTGCCTTCACGCACACACGCACACACGCACACAGTCAAAAAAGATGGACCCGTACAGGAATGGATACACACCTACTCATTCAAGGGTTTTTCTTTATTTTTTAGTATTTTCTATATTTCTACACCATGAAATAACACCTATGGAATCATGTAATAACCAAAAAAGTGTTAAACAATTCAAAATATATTTTCTATTTGAGATTCTTCAAAGTAGCCACCCTTTGCCTTGATGACAGCTATGCACATTCTTGGCATTCTCTCAACCAGCTTCATGAGGTAGTCACCTGGAATGCATTTCAATTAACAGGTGTGCCTTGTTTAAAGTTAATTTGTGGAATTTCTTTCCTTCTTAATGCGTTTGAGCCAATCAGTTCTGTTGTGACAACTTAGGGGTGGTATACAGAAAATTGCCAAATTTTGTAAAATACCAAGTCCATATTATGACAAGAACAGCTCAAATAAACTTAACATGGTACACAAACATCCGCACAGTCGTGAAGAGGGCACGGCAGCGCCTCGTCCCCCTCAGGAGGCTGAGAGTTCTACCACTGCACCATCAAGACCATCTTGACTGGCTGCATCCCCGTTTGGCATGGCAAATGCACCGCCCTTGACTGCAATGCGCTACACAGGGTGGTGCGGACAGTTAAGTACATAACTGGGGCAGAGCTCCCTGCCATCCAGGACCTCTATATCAGGTAGTGTCAGAGGAAGGCTGAAAAATTGCCAAAGCCCCCCAAGCCATAGACTGTTCAAAACGGTACGGCTCTCGGACCAACAGGCTCCGAGACAGCTTCTACCCCCAAGCCATAAGACTGCTAAATAAAATAGCCAGACTACCAAATAGTAAATTAATGGTACACAAACTATCTGCAATGACTCTACCTTGCACTGACCCTACACACACTCACTAGACTATATATACAAACCATATACACACTCACACACACACACACACACACACACACACACACACACTACAATGACACTCCCACAAAAAACCCACACACATTCACATACATTACACACACAACACAAACACACATACATATTACACACGCACACTCACACACTTTTACACTCATCATTTGCTGCTGCTGCTCTGTTCTTTATTTCACTCGTATTATTATCTATCCTGATGCCTAGTTACTTTACCCTGCCTTCATGTACATATCTACCTCAAATATCGTATTATTATCTATCCTGATGCCTAGTTACTTTACCCTGCCTTCATGTACATATCTACCTCAAATATCCTATTATTATCTATCCTGATGCCTAGTTACTTTACCCTGCCTTCATGTACATATCCACCTCAAGTACCTCGTACCTCTGCATATTGCACTGGTACTCCATGTACATAGCGCCATTCTTGTGTATTTTATTCCTCTTGTGTTACTATTTTGGGAAGGGAGCACGTGACAAATACGATTTGGTTTGATCAAGTTTCAACCTGTGCTGTGTTGCTCCGTGCAGGTGTGCTGAGGATGTGACTGACGGATCCCAGTACTTTGTGCTGTTGATGATCACAGACGGAGTCATCTCAGACATGGTGCAGACCAAGGAGGCTGTGGTCAATGTGAGTGTTCATCACAACTCAGTGATGTGTGTTGTTGACATTGGTGGGCCTTACGTTTGTGTGTGTGTCCCAAAATGTGGCACGGGGCGTCATAATGATGTCATTTCCTGTGCGTGCATGTGTGTGTGTTTTTTCTTCGCAGGCTGCCGCTCTGCCCATGTCTATCATCATAGTGGGAGTGGGTCCTGCTGAGTTTGATGGTAAGTGTCTGTCCGGTGGGGGGAGCTTTTAAATTGCATAGTGCTGACCCAGCTTCTGTTCTTCTCTCAATGCTAGGCTGTCAATGTGTCACTGTCTGTGAAGTGCACTAAAGATCGGCATATAATTTTTTTTACCCCAAAAATATATGGGGGATTGGAAATGATGCAGACAATTACATTGATGGAAGTAACAATCTATCCGCGATATTAAAGCTGATCCACCCTAAAAAGAACTATTAAAAAATGTTTAAACAAAAAGGAATAAAATAACTAAAAATAAATTTACATTTAAAATTAAAAACAATAAAAAATACTATCAGTTGCTCTCCAGGAAGAGGAATGTGTTGATTCCTTCCCCCTTCCCAAAGAATCCTTAGCATTAGTCTCATGTGGTAACAGGTCGTGACTCCTGTGTCATGTCTCTCGGTGGAGGGGAACTCAGAGTAAGTGAGTCCTAGGTCATATTGAGTAGGGCAATGGAAAACGTTTTGCAATTGAACACGAAATTAGCAACAGACGGGTTGGTTGTTTAGCAACAAAACCGGCATGTGCGCAACTATGGGGCAAAACAGACAGGGTTGGCTTAGATTGTTGACAACATTTAAACTATATTTAGTCCTCAAATGTTTATTGAAACATAAATACATTTGCACAATGAGCACTTGTCTCAAAAACATTGTTACATTTGTTGGTTAGCTAGCTAGCGGATTTGAGACATATTGACATGAAATCAGTCAAAACACCTCAAAACAAGACATGGTATCAATAACAAGATGAAACGAGCCACCTACGATTCCCCACATGGTATCTTCTTGTCACTGTTTCTATCTGACCATTCAGAATCATAAAAACGTGGCTTCTAGCTACATCGATGCACGTGCGTAATTTCCGTGACGTTGTCAACCAACCCATCTATTCCCTCCCTGTTTCAGTCCATTTTTCCAGATATGGTGCCTGATTAACACACCTGATATGTCAGACTTCCACTGAGGCTTTGTTACCTGGGTCACCTAGCTTAAGCTCAGAAGGTTAACGGCAGAGCTGAATAATAATACCATGTGTGGGTAAACTCTGCACAAAACAATCCAGTCATGCAAAAGATGTTTGCATTTTTTACTTCCTTATCATGTTACTTACTCTTAGAAAAGAAGGTGCTACCTGGAACCATAAAGGGTTATTTAATTGTCCCCATAGGAGAACCTTCTGAAAATATAGATTTTTTTGTAGGAACTCATTCACTAATACAAGGATCTATGTTAAACTCTTTCACCACTTAAATGTTCTAAGTAGGTCATTTTTCACCACAAAGGGGTTATACCTGGAACCAAATATGGTTCTTCTATGGGGAAAAACGAGGAACCCATTTTTTCGAGGAGTGCACCTTGAGTCCCATTTCTGTTGTGGTACCATTCTGTTTTCGTTACAATATGCAGCAGCAGAGAATTTGGTTTGAGTGATATCCTTCTCTGCCTACCATACTCATGTCAATCCTTGGATAATGATGCAATTGCAGCTGTTGCACAATCTTGAAATGGCACACTATTCCCTATATATTCCCCATATTGGCCAATCCCTATATATTCCCCATATTGGCCAATAGTAAAGAGCACTATATAGCAAATGGGTCCTATGTAAATCAGCCACAACTCGACAATGGCAAAACCAAGGAACGGGATTGTGGATGCTTCCTAGATAGCACCCTATTCCCTATTTACCCAAAGGTGCTATCTAGAACCTAAAAATCTTCTTAGGCTGTCCCCATAGGAGAACCCTTTGAAGAACCCTTTTTGGTTCCAGATAGAACCCTATTGGGTTCCATGTAGAACCCTTTCCCCAGAGGGTCTTCCATGGAACCCAAAATAATTCTACCTGGAACCAAAAGGATTCTACCTGGAACCAAAAAGGGTTTGCCTATAGGGAAAGCCAAAGAACCCTTCTGGGACCCTTTTTTCTAAGAGTATAGTGTACTACTTTTGACCAGAGCCCTATGGTCAAAAGGACTGTTCAAAAAAAGGATCAGAGAATGAATCTAGTACTGAAAGCATAAGCTACAACTAGCTAGCACTGCAGTGGATAAAATGTGGTAAGTAGTTGACTCGGAGAGAAAGAGAATAGTTGAACAGTTTTGAACAAATACATTTCTTAAAAAATGAAGGAGAAGCAAAAGAGATAGAGTGAGATAGCTATATTTTGTAGTATTTTTAGCTAGCAAATGCAGCTAGCTAGTTTAGCATACTCAAACAGAGAGGGATGCTATGTTAGCTGGGGGGCTATGGCTATCCAACAATGTACCTCTTCCAAATCAATGTAAGCTTTTGGTTTTATTAATTTATTGCCACCAGGGCCGCCGGTGTAACTGCTAAACTGTTTGCTGACTGTACACTATACTGCATTACTGTAGAGGGTTTACTAATGCGTTAGTTCTATTAGCTATGTTGACAATGATGTTAGCTAGCTAATATGGTGACAATGATGTAGGCTGTGTGTAGTGGTTAGCGGTTATGATATGAATGTTTGGTTTGGAAAAGTTTTTTCACCTGGTCACAGACAGCTGATGTGTTGTCCACAAGCGAAGGGAAAAGGTGAGAGAGGAGGAGAGCGTGTAGATGCAAGAGGGAATTACAATGAGCAAAGTGATCATGCTGTTTGTATGTGGCTGCAACAACAACAACAACAACAAAAACTGTCCTCCCTCATCTTAAACGGCACCGACTGCCACTGCTGTGTACACTACTCCTGGCATAGTGAGAAAGAGTTGTGCTGGAAAGCTGAAGCTCTTCAGCTAGCAAGAGAGCAGCAAAACAAAGCAGAGACTCCCAAAGTAAATGTGCAAACACTGGAGCACACTTATTATGCATTATGCCTATTCCAAAAGTTAATTGGCTAAGTGATTTGAATTAAAGATACTGCCGGTAGTTGGGGAAAGGAAGCAGAAAAGGGGAAATTATTCATGCCTACCGACAAGGGGGTCTCTTTGGGACCTATTACAAACTGCACAGGGCTGTGCGAGGGGTCAGGGGTAGCTGCCGTAGGGGTTGTGTGTGTATGTGTGTGCATGCATGCTCGTGCCTATGTGTGAGTTTCTAGTGTGTGTGTGTGTTTGAGAGAGAGCGATTTAAAAGTGTATAAATTAAATCACTAGAGTATTGGTTTGTGATGGTTTGACTGATTGCTCCAGAGTGTGTGGTGGTTGGGGAATCAGCGTAACTTTAAATGGTCTATAGGTGGGGGGGTATTTGACTCATCTACGCTCTCTTATCCTCCTCTTGCTCAGTCAGAGGGAAACTGGGAGCTCTTTCTCTCCACAGGGAGCCTGTGCAAACAGGCTGTCTCTCGCACATATGCTTGAGTGCAACCCATCTCCTCTCCTCTCTCCTCTGCTATTCCCATCCTCTCCTCTCTTATCCTTCCCCTCTTCAAATCCTTCCATCGTGCCATGTTCCTCTCTCCAAAATGCCTCCCATGTTCCCATGAAGTCTGCATGTGGGCATCTGTTTGGATGAACCTGTGTGCCTGTAGATGTTTGTGTGCATATGTGTGTGGAGTGAACGTGTGTGCATCATCAGTGTGTACCAAGCACTCGTGCGCCTGCGTGTACACACACACACATTCATGGGTGTGAAATTCATGGGAAACAGAAGGTGTGTGAGTGTGTGTGTACTCTGTAAGCACGCTTGTTCCTGTGTGTAGTGTAACATTCATGGCAAACAGAAGGCGGTGTGTGCGTGCGTGTGTGTGTGTGTGTGTGTGTGTGTGTGTGTGTGTGTGTGTGTGTGTGTGTGTGTGTGTGTGTGTGTGTGTTAAGTCAAAGTGACTCAGGGGATGCCCCCCACATGTCTGGGTTTACCCAAGACACCTGCCCCACTTTCCTGCCATCCTGCTGTCCCTTCACCCCCTCTCTCTTCCTCTCTGCACTGCTATACCCTACAGCCATAGGTGAAAGCACTGGATAGGTCTCCAGCCCATTGCCTTAATTTATCCAGTGCTTTTCAGATCACTGGTCCTGGAGGAGAGGAGATGAGGGAGGGTGGGTGGGTATTGAGGAGTTTTGGGTTGCTGCCCATGGCTGAGGCATGCTCTCTCAAAGACATCAGTGTGAACCCAACTGTATAGTCCCACAGGCATGGCCAGGCATTTGCCTCCCAGCTCCTCTCTACCCCAGTACACCAGATAAGATGGACCCACAGCTCCTCACCACCAAAATAGATATTAGTATTCATGATGTAGTCTATTAGATTGTTACGGCATCCATATTAGGATGTTGTCGGTTCTCAGAAAATAGTTCCTAATATGGATGCCGTTGGTTATATTAAAATCACTCCTAATAATGTAAGAATGAAGTTTCAGGAAGATGTTTTTTAAATATGTTTGCTCTGGGGCTTTTATGTACAGAATTATGTCTTTGACCTACTATTATATTATTAGTTGCGCTTTTGGCAAACAAAGTGACACAGGAGGCTGGTGGCATCTTAATTGGGGAGAATGGGCTCATGGTAATGACTGGAGCGGAATCAGCGGAATGGTTTCAAAAACATCAAACATATGGTTTCCAGCTGTTTGATGCCATTCCAATTGATCCGTTCCAGCCATTATTATGAGCCATTCTCCCCTCAGCAGCCTCCACTGGTCGGGTGCCATATTTATCACAAATCCAACACACATTAATAACACAAACAACATTCTGTCTAATAATGGATTTACGTGACGTCATCTCTGTCTCTGTCCCTGACTCTGACTCTCTGTCTGACTCTCTCAGTCTCTGTCTCTGTCTATGACTCTAACTCTGTCTCTAACTCCCTCTCTTTCCCTGCCTCTACCCCATTTCTCTACCTCTGCCTCTGTCTGTTTCCGCTCCATAGCGATGGAGGAACTGGACGGTGACGAGGTCAGAGTGTCCTCTAAGGGGCGCATTGCCGAGCGAGACATAGTCCAGTTTGTGCCTTTCCGGGACTACATAGACCGCCAGGGCAACCAGGTGCTGAGCATGGCACGGCTGGCCAAGGACGTGTTGGCAGAAATCCCTGAGCAGCTGCTGGGTTTCATGAAGACGAGGGACATCGAGCCCCGGCCCGCCCTGCCCGCCTCCTCCACCACCACCACTACCACCCCGCCAGGACTCCACAAGCTGCGCATCTGAGAGATGGGTTTGGGTGGGGGTGGGGGTCTTGGGTTCTTGGGTTTAGAGACATTGTTTGGACCATTTTCAGTTGCAGCAAATACCTGAAGAGACACACACTGAAGCCGTTGGGGTGCACATGCGCACACACACACACACACACACACACACACACACACACACACACACACACACACACACACACTGCAGGTAGCGGATTCCCTCCTGGTTGACCACCGCCATGCTGTGATGTAACAACTGTACAGCTTAACAAGGGTCAAATGGAGCATGACCTTTGGAGCGAGAACTGTTGGAACTGCTTCCGTGGTTGCCAACCCCTCACTGGCCCCTTAGCTTCTTTTTTTATGCAGGGGTCAAGGAACGGTCACGGTTAAACGTTGGAAAAAGCAAGAGTTTGTGGGCTTCTCAACAGACAGAAAGAGCGATCGATGTTCACCTTTTTTTCCTATGCCTCACTAGCCACGCATGCAATGAGTGTTTCATTCTCACATCTTTTGTGGTCCAAAACGGAAACAAATTGGCCACTTGGGTTGCAATGGCAGTACTTTACTTTGTCCACTCTCTGGCCAATGTATATTTCCATGTGTACAATGACACTATACAAACATTGAAGAAAGTGGGACAGCCGGTTAATATCCAAAACAAGTGAAAGGCACAGGAAGTCTATTCATGTTTGATTTCTTCTCAGGGCATTTCTGAAAGCTTTTGGATGAGTTTAGCAAAACAAGGGAGACGGTAATAAGTTGGCGTCTCTGGACGGTTGAGGTCTCAGCCTCGGCATCTGGAGTCATTGGGTGTTTCTCAAAATGCATACTACCGTGCTCCGAGCACGGGAGGGTCAGAGTATGAGTTCAAATCAAAGTATGTGAAACGAAGCACAGAGGGCACTTCTGGAATGTGTACTCCATTTGTACTTATGTTGAAGCATGCATCAATGCAAGCTTCAACGGAAAGTATGCAAAGAAATCTTTTACAAACATGTAAAATATGACACAAAATGTATTGAAATCAATGGTGGCCATTATTTGAGCTGAAGCAAGAGAAAATACACTTCTATTCAGAATGAAATGTTGCTTATTCACATCTCATATGTTGCCTGACTATAATATTTTATTTTGATACGTTAATAAATACAGGCGGTGTTCATTTTGGCATGTTTATCTGCCTACATACCGCAAGCCCATAATAGGTCAATAGGGCTAACTGGCTAGCAACTAGTACTGTTAGCTAGCCAGATAGCCACAAAGAATTGTTAGCTAGCAACCCATTAAGAATCTATCTCACATAATATTAGTTTTAGGTCATTTTTGCATGTTAAAATATCTGGTTAGCTACATTATTATGCTAGCTGATAGTTATGAAGTAAAACGGTTGCTTTGTGTATATCTTGTTTCGTTGCTATTGCCATTGTTGACCTGACTGGAAGATGGTTCAGTGAATGGGTAAGTGCATAGTAAGTCAATAGGGCGAACTGGCTAGCTAGCTAGCCATGAAGAATTGGTAGCTACCAATGAAATATGTACAGTTGAAGTCGGAAGTTTACATACACCTTAGCCAAATACATTTAAACTCAGTTTTTCACAATTCCTGACATTTAATCCTAGTAACAATGCCCTGTTTTAGGTCAGTTAGGATCACCACTTTATTTTAAGAATGTGAAATGTCAGAATAATAGTAGAGAGAATGATTTATTCCAGCTTTTATTTATTTCATCACATTCCCAGTGGGTCAGAAGTTTACATACACTCAATTAGTATTTGGTAGCATTGCCTTTAAATTGTTTAACTTGGGTCAAACGTTTCGGGAAGCCTTCCACAAGCTTCCCACAATACGTTGGGTGAATTTTGGCCCATTCTTCCTGACAGAGCTGGTGTGACTGAGTCAGGTTTGTAGGCCTCCTTGCTCGCACATGCTTTTTCAGTTCTGCCCACAAATTTTCTATGGGATTGAGGTCAGGGCTTTGTGATGGCCACTCCAATATCTTGACTTTGTTGTCCTTAAGTTTCTATTTCTATTTATATAGTTTATATATATATTTATTTACTTTAATTTTATATATTTATACAGTTCTATTTTTGTTTCATCAGACCAGAGGACATTTCTCCAAAAAGTACAATAGCCAAACCTGTAGTCTGGCTTTTTTATGGCGGTTTTGGAGCAGTGGCTTCTTCCTTGCTGAGCGGCCTTTCAGGTTATGTCAATATAGGACTTGTTTTACTGTGGATATAGATACCTCTGTACCTGTTTCCTCCAGCATCTTCACAAGGTCTTTTGCTGTTGTTCTGGGATTGATTTGCACTTTTCGCACCAAAGTACGTTCATCTCTAGGAGACAGAACGCGTCTCCTTCCTGAGCGGTATGACGGCTGCGTGGTCCCATGGTGTTTATACTTTCGTACTATTGTTTGCTCAGATGAACGTGGTACCTTCAGGTGTTTGGAAATTGCTCCCAAGGATGAACCAGACTTGTGGAGGTCTACAATTTATTTTCTGAGGTATTGGCTGATTTCTTTTGATTTTCCCATTATGTCAAGCAAAGAGGCACTGAGTTTGAAGGTAGGCCTTGAAATACATCCATAGGTACACCTCAAATTGACTCAAATTGGAATTTTCCAAACTGTTTAAAGGCCCAGTCAACTTAGTGTATGTAAACTTCTGACCCACCGGAATTGTGATACAGTGAATTATAAGTGAAATAATCTGTCTGTAAACAATTGTTGGGAAAATGACTTGTGTCATGCACAAAGTAGATGTCCTAATCGACTTGCCAAAACTATAGTTTGTTAACAAAAAATTTGTGGAGTGGTTGAAAAACGAGTTTTAATGACTCCAACGTAAGTGTATGTAAACTTCCAACTTCAATTGTACATCTACCTTGCATAACATTAGTTGTATGTCATTTTTGCCTGTTTAACTAGTTGGCTAGCTAGATTATTACGATTCACAGATCTAGCTGATAATTATAAAGTAAAACGTTTGCTTTGTGTATATCTTGTTTCGTCTATTGTTGCCATTGTCCTGGCTGGAAGAAGGTTCAGTGAATGGGGAGGTGAATTGTGAGGTAGTACAGTAGAGGGAGTGCGAGTGCTTCTCAAATGTATTGTTTTATGCATTCTCCACACTCTCGTCCTCATAAGAATGTACTCAAGAGAACATGGGTCGGAGAATGCACTCGGAGCATGAGAGTGTGCAGCACGGTAGTATGCATATTGAGAAATGCCCATTGTGTTCATATATCTGTACATCATGTCCTTGTTTAACCTCTGGACTGGTTCCTCTTGCCCAGGGGGCGATTGAAAAGTGATTATATTGTTTTATGCCAGTCCTCACTATATGTATGTATGTATGTATGTATGTAGTTGGATATCTTAGCCACGTTACCTCATGATAAATATATTCTCTATATTACTGATATATTCCACTTGTTGAAATGTATATATGTTTCATATGATGGCCTGTGAAAGCTCTATATTACAGATCAGAAAATAAATTCAGAGACAGGATGTGTGAATATTGAAATAACTTAAGGGCCTGCTGGCTGGCAATGCGTACTCCTGTTGAGAGCGAAGTCTTGATCTTTCAAATGACGGGTCGGAAATTAAAATAGTCTTGAGATGGAAATAGCTTTAGCACCCCCATTTATTTTTCTACCACCATACAACTGGTCGTCTGACGTCCCTCCACAGGTTCATTCTGACCCAAACACTGGTCTGAATATACCACAGTACCTAGGCAATATTTTTTTTACTTCTCCTTGATTTTACCCCTTCCAAATGTAAACTTTTCCAAGCTTTTGGTCAATGGTGGCAAAACCTGCTCCGTCTTTCAAACACTTAAGTGCTTAGATGTAGCAAAGAACATGTCAAAGCATCAGGGTCAACTTTGTGTCACTCCATTTTTGCTCGAAAGAGGAGCGGAGAGAAAGAGATTGTGCCTCAGCATAAATTGTTCTCAAAAGTGTGGTCCCTCGCCACTAAGCCTGTTTCGAAGGAGTTGCAATGGGCTGATTTACTTTGCATATTTATGCATGGTTTCTTTCCGCCACAGCTCTGGTTTCCAAGATATGGGTCTATATTTTTTCATTATTTTGGCTGGGCTCATAGGATCTACACAAGTTTATTTACAATGCATGTCATTTTTTTGTAGGCCTACTTGTCTTGTTATTATATATTTTTTCTTTGAGAAATTCCTGACTATAACGGATCATTCAAACGCAGAGATTTTGTTCACAGTCAAGTCTCTATTCTGACTTGTTTGATTTCTCTCTCTTTTACTGCATACACACTTTCTTCTCTCTTTTCTTTCACTCACTCACTCACTCACTCACTCACTCACTCACTCACTCACTCACTCACTCACTCACTCACTCACTCACTCACTCACTCACCTACTCACTCACTCACTCACTCCACCATAGTGATAGTTACAACTACTAAAAAGACTGCCATTAACCTTCTGACAGCTTTCTGGGGATGTCTCAAAAACAGACATGGCTTCTCTTGCACAAATTTGATTTCTCTGTAAGTAAATTGCACAACAACAGTTAGTCAATGTCGTGCCAAATGCCATCGTTCCTTTTTCCTACAGCACTTAAGGAGAATTTTGGACTTAAACCGTATTGGGAAGTGGCCCTTAGATACCCTGGGAAGAGATGAACCATTAGGGAAACATTTGTCACCAAACTTTTGGGGAATGATCAAGCATTTGGGACATTGTAACAGTAGGTCAACAGGGGCTATAGAATAAGATGGACAATAGTATGAAGGGTTGTCTTATGATTTATGGCATTGGGATATGGATACGTGGCCTTAATTCTG
Source organism: Salvelinus sp. IW2-2015 (assembly GCF_002910315.2). Taxonomy (NCBI): domain Eukaryota; kingdom Metazoa; phylum Chordata; class Actinopteri; order Salmoniformes; family Salmonidae; genus Salvelinus; species Salvelinus sp. IW2-2015. Next base: position 19,126,475 of record NC_036838.1, read on the forward strand.
TCATAATCCCACAAGTGTCAGTTAGGCAGGATTCTATTTTTATTTGATTCAATGCAAGTCATAATTCCATTATTTTGAAAGCTAACCTGATTAGTCAACACATTTCTGATGGTTGTCGTCATCGAGAATAACCGTTTTTCACATTTTAAATTGACTAAAACATTTCTAAATATTTGATGAGTGTTCTATGCTGGGTTGGTTTTGTATGATATCGGATTGTGTATTGAATTCCGCCAATATTCTTTGTTGTACACTGTATAGTATACAGGAACTGCCAAAACGGCTTAGGAAGGCCACCAAAAATTCAGAAATGTCCATCCCCAACTACAACATTCTCCGCCAAGATAGAACTGCCAAAGGGGGTGGAGTTGCAATCTACTGCAGAGACAGCCTGCAGAGTTCTGTCACGCTATCCAGGTCTGTGCCCAAACAGTTCGAGCTTCTACTTTTAAAAATCCACCTCTCCAGAAATAAGTCTCTCACTGTTGCCGTTTGTTACAGACCCCAGCTGTGCCCTGGACACCATATGTGAATTAATTGCCCCCCATTTATTATCAGAGTTTGCACTGTTAGGTAACCAAAACTGGGACGTGCTTAACACCCCGGCCGTCCCACAATCTAAGCTAGATGCCCTCAATCTCTCCCAAATGATCATGGAACCTACCAGGTACAACCCCAAATCCGTAAACACGGGCACCCTCATAGATATCATCCTGACCAACCTGCCCTCTAAATACACCTCTGCTGTATACAACCAGGATCTCAGCGATCACCGCCTCATTGCCTGCGTCCGTAATGCGTCCGCGGTCAAACGACCACCCCTCATCACGGTCAAACGCTCCCTAAAACACTTCAGCGAGCAGGCCTTTCTAATCGACCTGGCCCGGGTATCCTGGAAGGATATTGACCTCATTCCTTCAGTAGAGGATGGCTGGTTATTCTTTAAAAGTGCTTTCCTCACCATCTTAAATAAGCATGCCCCATTCAAAACAAAATTAACCAGGATCAGATATAGCCCTTGGTTCACTCAAGACCTGACTGCCCCTGACCAGCACAAAAACATCCTGTGTCGTTCTGCATTAGCATCGAATAGCCCCTGCGATATGCAACTTTTCAGTGAAGTTAGGAACCAATATACACAGGCAGTTAGGAAAGCAAAGGCTAGCTTATTCAAACAGAAATTTGCATCCTGTAGCACAAACTCTGGGACAATGTAAAGTCCATGGAGAATAAGAGCACCTCCTCCCAGCTGCCCACTGCACTGAGGCTAGGAAATACTGTCACCACCGATAAATCCACGATAATTGAGAATTTCAATAAGTATTTTTCTATGGCTGGCCATGCTTTCCACCTGACTACCCCTACTCCGGTCAATAGCTCTGCACCCCCCCCAGCAACTTGCTCAAGCCTCCCCCATTTCTCCTTCACCCAAATCCAGATAGCTGATGTTCTGAAAGAGCTGCAAAATCTGGACCCCTACAAATCAGCTGGGATAGACAATCTGGACCCTCTCTTTCTAAAATTATCTGCCGCAATTGTTGCAACCCCTATTACTAGCCTGTTCAACCTCTCTTTCTTATCGTCTGAGATCCCCACAGATCGGAAAGCTGCCGCGGTCATCCCCCTCTTCAAAGGGGGAGACACCCTAGACCCAAACTGTTACAGACCCATATCTATCCTACCCTGCCTTTCTAAGGTCTTCGAAAGCCAAGTTAACAAACAGATCACCGACCATTTTGAATCCCAATGTACCTTCTCCGCTATGCAATCTGGTTTCTGAGCTGGTCATGGGTGCACCTCAGCCACGCTCAAGGTCCTAAACGACATCATAACTGCCATCGATAAAAGACCATACTGTGCAGACGTATTCATCGACCTGGCCAAGGCTTTTGACTCTGTCAATCACAGCATTCTTATCAGCAGACTCAACAGCCTTGTTTTCTCAAATGACTGCCTCTCCTGGTTCACCAAATACTTCTCAGACAGAGTTCAGTGTGTCAAATCGGAGGGCCTGTTGTCCGGACCTCTGGCAGTCTCTATGGGTGTGTCACAGGGTTCAATTCTCTGGTCGACTCTTTTCTCTGTATACATCAATGATGTCGCTCTTGTCGCTGGTGATTCTCTGATCCACCTCTATGCAGACGACACCATTTTGTATACTTCTGGCCCTTCTTTGGACACTGTGTTAACAACCCTCCAGACGAGCTTCAATGCCATACAACACTCCTTCCGTGGCCTCCAACTGCTCTTAAATGCAAGTAAAACTAAATGCATGCTCTTCAACCGATCGCTGCCCGCACCTGCCCGCCTGTCTAGCATCACTACTCTGGACGGTTCTGACTTGTTCTGATATGTGGACAACTACAAATACCTAGGTGTCTGGTTAGACTGTAAACTCTCCTTCCAGACTCACATTATGCATCTCCAATCCAAAATTAAATCTAGAATCGGCTTCCTATGTCGCAACAAAGCATCCTTCACTCATTCTGCCAAACATACCCTCGTAAAACTGACTATCCTACCCATCCTTGACTTCGGCGATGTCATTTACAAAGTAGCCTCCAACACTCTACTCAGCAAATTGGATGCAGTCTATCACAGTGCCATCCGTTTTGTCACCAAAGCCCCATATACTACCCACCACTGCTACCTGTATGCTCTCTTTGGCTGGCCCTCGCTTCATATTCGTTGCCAATCCCACTGGCTCCAGCTCATCTATAAGTCTTTGCTAGGTAAAGCCCCACCTTATCTCAGCTCACTGGTCACCATAGCAGCACCCACCCGTAGCACGTGCTCCAGCAGGTATATTTCCCTGGTCACCCCCAAAGCCAATTCCTACTTTGGCCTCCTTTCCTTCCAGTTCTCTGCTGCCAATGACTGGAACGAACTGTAAAAATCACTGAAGCTGGAGACTCATATTCCCCTCACTAACTTTAAGCATCAGCTGTCAGAGCAGCTTACAGATCATTGCACCTGTACATAGCCTATCTGTAAATAGCCCACCCAACTACCTCATCCCCATATTGTTATTTTTTTCTTTGCTCCTTTGCACCCCAGTATCTCTACTTGCACATTCATCTTCTGCACATCTATCACTCCAATGTTTAATTGCTCAATTGTAATTTATTTCGCCACTATGGCCCATTTATTGCCTTACCTCCCTAATCTTACTTCATTTGCACACACTGTATATAGACTTTTCTATTGTGTTATTGACTGTACGTTTGTTTATTCCATGTGTAACTCTGTGTTGTTGTTTGTGTCGCACTGCTTTGCTTTATCTTGGCCAGGTCGCAGTTGTAAATGAGAACTTGTTCTCAACTGGCTGACCTGGTTAAATAAAGGTTAAATATATATATATTTTTTATAGATATATAAGAACCAAAAAAGATAATGGAGCATTTGAATAGTAGATAAAATTCTAATAGACACAACGTTTAAACATAGTGCATGCGTGTAGAAGTACCAAAGTAAACTTCAATTCACATCACCTGTTGAATATTTTTGCATAAAGCATGAATATCTGGCTGTGTTCTGTGTACAGTATAAGTTTAACCTTCTCATTGAACTAGGCTTGACAGACATAAACTATATGCTGCTTACAATCCCCTTTGCTCATTCAAGTGTTTTGTGACAGTGTTTGCTTACAAGTATACCTAATGTAAATATATCGTAGTTCATGTACAGAATATTATGTGATCTGTCTTCCTCCTGATTTTCTTTCTATAATGATTCTGTAAATGTATATCTATGTTATTCCTTATCTGCTTGTGTTGGTCAAAACCTATTTGTAAATTTGTCCATTTGTTTTATATAGCTTATCTTAGAAATCAAATAAAGATATATGATTAAGACTTATCTCACTATTAAAGTTGGCAGATTATGTTTGTTCCTGGAGTTAACAAAATCATGCATGCTTTAAGAAAGGTCATTGCCATGGACAGTGCATCTCATTCCCCCAAAATAGATCATCATATTCATTACTAATGTGCATGGTGGATGTCTCCCTGGACTGTAGTCTGTAACTATTTATGTGTATGCTTAATAGGCCTACATGGAAATCTGTGAATCTTAGAGAAAGATTTCTGCCTTACAGTGAATTACTAATCCTGAAAGACTTTCATACAAAATGAAATACACTGTTTATAGTTACATTAACACATTTAAACACATTATATATTAATGACATTACTGATTGTACATTGACAAAAAAGTGTATATTAGTGTGCATACAGAGGCTTACAGACAGACTATCAAGAGTTGCATGCACAGGTAAGCTCAAAGTAATTTAGAGAATTAAGTAACCATTCAAACATATAAGACAACTAAACGTTTGTTTAATTTTAAAGACATGAATGAATTAGTACTTTTTATGTCTTGTTCTCCTTAGACATTTGTTTCAACTATGTAAAATCGTTTGGACAGTAATGAGCTTATAGTGCCACCTAGTGGTCCTCAATAATAACAATCTCCCGTAAACCATACATTTTTGTAAGACCACATACAATGCACAACTAATTTTGCTTTCAGAAAAGATTCAATACAATGATAACATGAATGTAACGAGTATGTATTACGGCACCGCAGGGCGTTTGAATGGTTTTGAACTTTGCAATAAGATACAAATAGTTCCATTCCATTCCATCGGTTTGTTATCCATCCATTCCGGCCACGGTTTACGATAAACTTTGGCGTTGCTTACCGGCTCGCCTTCCCCATTTGTGGGAAGGGCGGGCCTTTTATGCACTGCAGCCTGCTACAGGGATACCAAGATGGAAATCCAGGGGCTTTCTGATGCCCAAAACATTTACTATCAACATGGCGCCCCACGTAGAACAGGCTCGTCTCAGTTTAGGACAACGACACTTTCTTGCTCCATTTCGAACGAGAACGAAGCAGAGGATAATTTGGAATCGCACGAACTGCAAAGCAACAACAACAATAGGCCGAGGACATCTCCATTTCGCCTGCTGGTAGAAAATGGCAGCGGTGTTTGCTTGCCCGTCTGCAAGCAGAACGGTAAAAATAATAGCCCTCTTCAAGCCCAAACAGCGAGTGTGGGACTCCGTAACGTGAATACTTTGAAAGAAAGGGAGCTGAACACACAACAACCTCCACAAGATTTGAGGACGGGTTACAAATATGATGTTGAAAGTGGGGATAGCATATTGCAAATGGCGTTGCCTTTCTTTGAGGGGGAAGAGGAACATTCGCAGCAACTGCAAATTGCGGTTTTACGGCAGCAACATGAAGACGGCGCCTCCCTGTTGCAGTCATTGGCGAGCGAGAGCACGGCGGCCTACAGGAGCAACACCACGGCTAGCGCGAAAAAAAACACCGAGGAATTGTATGTGGTTTTCAACATTGTCCAAGAGGATGGAAATGACACAAATAAAGACGTACTGGGAAATCCATCCAAAGATGGAGATACAATAAGCGGTAAGAAGCCTGAAGATTCCAAAATCATTCCATGTAATTCGATGGAGGTTCAAAACACCAATGCCCTTATTGAATCAGACGAGAATTTGAACAATTTAGCAGGCAGGGCCTTGAAAATAACTGCTCCTCGGTCTAGTGTATTAAATTCAAGTTCAAATAGTGAGGGTGAGGCAACTGTACCGACTGAAAAACAGTCTATGTGTTATGAAACGGAGAATGAAAACGCTGTTTTGACAAACGAATATGGCGATAACATATGCGGCCACCTTGACAACATTGACAGTGGCGCGGCAGACGAATTACTTTCTCAGCCCGAAGCTAGAGAACGCAGTGCCTTGATTTCAGAAAACACCTATATCGTGGAAATGAGCGACACTATGGAGACTTCCGACTTCATTTCCGACCCTGGCACGAGCCTCTCTGCTTCCGCCAATGCAGATGGGGCCTCTGCCAACGAGACTTTCTCTGGAACCATCATGATAAACAACCAAAGCATCATAGTAACCATAGAAAACGGGATACTGACTCTAGCAGCACCTCCAGAGGGTTACACCCACAAAGATGACGGAATGGTCGGCTTGAAGGAACACCTTGGAATGAAAGACAATGAGGACATAGTGCTTCTCAACTATGACAGCGGGACCAAATCCATTGGGAAAATCAGCAACGTGGCAGTTATTCGGACTGGTCACCACGAAGAGCATAGGCTTGGCATGTCCACAAGCGACTCCGAACTGACTCTGGCTGACCACTGTTCATTGTCAGAGTTTGGCGCCTCTCTGGACTCGTGCCCAGGCATCAAGCAGGAGAGCGGGACGCTGTGTGCCATAAGCGAGGGTGACTTGGTGTCCCTGCGGCCAGAGGGTTCTTTCGTCGACTGTGTCGACAACGACGACTTCCAGCCTGTCAGCTTCATTGGTGCTTCAGGACTCTCCAAGAAAGGTGCCTTAGTCACAACGTACCGCTGCCCCCAGCCCGGCTGCCCCAGCACCTTCGACGCTCGCCAAAAGGTCAAGATGCACCTTCTCAACCACACTGAGGACCAGAGGCCCTTCAAGTGCACCTTTGAGGGCTGCAGCTGGGCCTTCACCACCTCCTACAAGCTCAAACGCCACCTCCAGTCTCACGACAAGGTGCGGCCACACAAGTGCGAGTGGGAGGGCTGCGGCCGCCGCTTCACCACGGTCTACAACCTGAAGGCGCACGTGAAGCAGCACGACCAAGAGAACTCCTTCGTGTGTGAAATCTGCAGTGAGCGCTTCCGCAGCGCCACCCGGCTGACCAATCACCAGCGGGCCCATTTTGAACCCGAGAGGCCGCACAAGTGCGAATTTCCAGGTGAGGCGAACGTTGTTCAGGTGAAATAAATGTTCAGAATTATGTTTCAATGTCATATGCGCTTGTGTAGTCAAATGCCTTCCTTGTAAACTCGAAAGGCATTTCACTGTACTTGTGCATGTGACATTGAAACTTGAATCATCATTCTGAACATTCATTTCACCTGAACAACTATTTAATGGGCAATTCCTTGGTAACAGAATGATGTTGAGACTCTCATTTTCACATTGTTTAAAGTGAGTCTATATGCACGTGTATTCATATATATTGTCACAGAAGTAACTTTTTTTTTTCTGTGTGTGTATTTAACCTCTGCCTGTGTGTGTGTGTGTGTGTGTGTGTGTCTCCTCAGGCTGTGAGAAGACCTTCATCACCTACAGTGCCCTATTCTCCCACAACCGCACACACTTCCGCGAGACGGGCCAGTTCACCTGCACCTATCCGGGATGCGACAAGCGCTATGACAAGGCCTGCCGCCTCAAGATCCACATGCGCAGCCACACAGGTACTTCATAGTGATTGATATGTTTATATAGCCTTAACACTTTTCCAAAAGTCTGAGTGCACTTTACATTGTCATGAGTAGCATCCACCTGAAATGTTCCCATACTATATCACGTTCAATTTTAACATTTATGGTTACTTAATGCTTTTTATAAGCTGAGCGAAAACTGCCACAGATTCATTTTGATCCAAAGCGACTAACAAAACTGTCAACACGTAAACTGCATGACCAAAAGTATGTGGACACCTGTTGTCGACCATCTCATTCCAATATCGTGGGCATTAATATGGAGTTGGCCCCTCCTTTGTTGCTTTTACAGCCTCCACTCTTCTGGGAAGGCTTTTCAATAGATGTTGGAACATTGCTTCAAGGACTTGCTTCCATTCAGCAAGAGCATTAGTGAGGTCGGGCACTGATGTTGGGCGATTAGGCCTGGCTCGCAGTCGGTGTGCCAATTCATCCCAAAGGTGCTCGATGGGGTTAAGGTCAGGGCTCTGTGCAGGACAGTCAAGTTCTTCCACACCGATCTCAACAAACCATTTCTGTATGGATGTTGCTTTGTGCACAGGGGCATTGACATGCTGAAACAGGAAAGGGCCATCCACAAAGTTGGAGCACAGAATAGTCTGGAATGTCATTCTAGGCTGTAGCGTTGATTTCCCTTCACGGGAACTAAGGAGCCTAGTTCGAACCATGAAAACAGCCCCAGACCATTATTCTTCCACCAAACTTTACAGTTGGCACTATGCATTGAGTCAGGTAGCGTTCTGGCATCCGCAAAACCCAGATTCGTCGGTCGGACTGCCAGATGGTGAAGTGGGATTCATCACTCCAGAGAACGCATTTCCACTGCTCCAGCCGACACTTGGCATTGTGCATGGTGATCTTAGGCTTGTGTGCGGCTGCTCGGCCATGGAAACCCATTTCATGAAGCTCCCGACGAACAGTTTTTGTGCTGATGTTGCTTCCAATGGCAGTTTGGAACTCGGTAGTGAGTGTTTCAATCGAGGACAGACTATTTTTACGCTCTTCAGCATTCGGCGGTCCCGTTCTGTGAGCTTGTGTGGCCTACCACTTTGCGGCTGAGCATTAACAGCAGTTACTGTTTACCGGGGCAGCTCTAGCAGGGCAGAAGTTTTGACGAACTGACTTGTTACAATGGAGTCATCCTATGACGGTGCCACGTTGAAAGCCACTGAGCTCTTCAGTATGGCCATTTTACTGCCAATATTTTTCTATGGAGATTGAATGGTTGGGTGCTTGAATTTGTACACCTTTCCGCCACGATTGTGGCTGAAATAGCCAAATCTACTGCTTTGAAGGCGTATCCACATACTTTTGTGTATATAGTGTATATTCTACTGCACTGTTGTAGCTAGTAACATAAGCATTTCACTGCACTTGCTATAACACCTGCAAATCTGTGTACATGACCAATAAATGCTTGTATGATATTAATATCAAAACACAGACACAAATCCATATTATGTGGTCCATGTTTCACCATTAGTATAGTTACTCATGCCTAGGCTAAGTCTCCTCCTTCGGTTTCAGGCGAGAGGCCATTCATCTGCGACTCAGAGGCCTGTGGCTGGTCCTTCACCAGCATGTCCAAGTTACTTAGGCACAAAAGGTAACTTAATGCTGTCCCTCACTCAACTTTCCATCCCTGAGGTGTTTAGGTATTGTGATGATGTGGGTCCTCTGTTCTAGTTTAGGGCCTCTCTCATAACTGTCCTACCAAATTGTCACTCTTGTTTGAAAGTGTTGGATTTATTGTTTAGAGTCATACTCTTCCCTAATTGATAATGCAGTAAAAATAAAAAGGTAATTTATCATAAGTTTTATCCGAAGCATCTTGCCATTACAAAACACATCCAGTTTTGTGTGTTCCTTTCTGGAATGCCAGCAAACCCATAGTTCAAACTCCCTGAGCCATAGGAGTAAGCATTTCATTATATTTGTATACATATGATGAAAGAATTGAACCTTGGACCACATAGACCCCACCACCCCCCCCTGCCCTCTGTTATTTCAGGAAGCATGACGACGACAGGCGCTTCACCTGCCCAGAGGAGGGATGTGGCAAGTCCTTCACCAGGGCAGAGCACCTCAAGGGCCACAGCATCACCCACCTGGGCACCAAGCCCTTTGAGTGCCACGTAGACGGTAGGTGTCATCATGAGATAATTTAGGATCAGCGTTTGCCATGGTGAATAAGATTAGCTGACATGGACAGGGGAGGCCCGATCCTAGTTCATCACTGCTATGGTCTATTCTGAGACGCTTTATGAATACGGGCCTTGTCCTCTTACCGTTGGCCTCGTCCTTTTATCCATGTAGGGTTAATCAAAACATTAATTTCCCCTTTTTAAAGTATTTTTGGACTGAACCACTTTTGGTTGATAGTTGGATATGCTCTTCTCTCTAAAGGGCCTCTGATAAATGTGTCTTCTTACGTGTGTGTGCCTGTGTAGGCTGCAGTGCCAAGTTCTCAGCACGGAGCAGCCTGTATATCCACTCGAAGAAGCACAAGCAAGACGCGGGCAGCCTGAGGACGTGTTGCCCCGTGGCCAACTGCAGCAAGCACTTCTCCTCCCGCAGTAGCCTCAAGAGCCACATGCTCAAACACCACCACCTCAGCCCCGGTACGGATCACACACACGTACTCTGTTCCTCAAGAAACACATGCTCAAACACCCCCACTGCCTGTGTAATGACTGTGTGTCTTTCTTCCAATCAGACATGCTAAGCCAGCTGGAGGCCACACCCACGCTGACCCCCAGCAGCGAGCTGGTCAGCGGCGCCACCGCCACAGGAACTGGTTCGGGGGTCACCGGAAGCGACCAGCTTGCCAACCTGGACCTCAGCTCCCTGTTCTCTGCTGTGCTTGGAGGTCCTGCGCCCACCACCCACGGGGTCGGGGTGCCTGTGGGCAGCACAGGGCCAGCAGGCTCCTTCGCCATGGACTTGTCCCTGGTCAGCTCGGGCATCCTCACCATCGACCCAGCCTCGGTTGGCACCGCCCTAGGCACGTCCGGTCACGGTGCTACCATGGTCAAAGCCTCCGTGGACCCGCTCATCCTGGCGGCAGGGGTGGACATGGGCCACCTTGAGGGGACAGTTGGGGGAGTCCTCCCCCCGCAGGGCACACTCAACCTGGACGACGTGCAGACGGTCACCCCAGAGGCCCTCAGCTCCCTCACAGCCCTCACCATGCAGGCCGCCACATCCACCGCAGACCACCATACACTCACACACACCCTCAGTTCCTCCAGCACACTGGCTGCCGAGCCCTCACCCCTGGCTGCGCCCCCTGGGACCAAGCTCCTCTCGTCCCCCTCTAAGGTGACTGAGGCTGGAGGGAGCAGGGGTAGCAGCGGGCCTCTCTTGGGCTGTGTGGAGGTGCTGGGGCAGCAGGAGGGGGGCAAGGTGCTGACCCAGTTTGTGTTCCCTGGCCACGGCAGCGGCTGCACGTTCAGCCCACAGAAAGAGCCTGAGCTCAGCCACAGCTCGGCAGTCTCGCCCTGCTCCTTCCTGGTGAGTGGCTTACTAACTAACGCTCTGGTTACAGAATTTGAAGAATGAAATTCAAATAACTGTTTTCCCTTAATTTGACATTCAGTTGAGATAAGATGATGTTATATGTCCTCGTTTCTATACATGTTCCGAGTCACGGCAGTTGTTTCGTGTGTCACGTTTTTCCTATCTGTCTTGTAGGAAAGTAGTGGCTCAGCGCGGACTGACTACAGAGCTATCCAGCTGGCCAAGAAGAGGAAACAGAGAGGCCCCACCGCCTGCTCAGGTAAATTTATAGCCCACACTCCACTCACAATTGGGCTCATTTTTATTCATAGACGTAAAAAAAAAAAAAAGAGCATCATAGGAACTTCTCATATGATTATGCTCCTGTTTTATCTGTTGTAGAGAAAGAGCATCATTAAAGATACGGTACTAGTCTCATATGATTTAGCTCCTAGTAGTAATAGTTTGAACTATTTAATCCTTTCTTGTTACAGGGAGCTCAGGATTGGGTCAGAGGAAGAGTAAAGGCGGGAAGGCCAGCAGTGCCTCAGCGCCATTGGTTCCCACAAGCGCCCGTTTTGGTGAAGGTTCTGCATCTGCAAATGGGGGGCTGACTATCCGTGACCCTGTCACCGGGGCCCAGTATGTGCAGATCCAACTCTTGCAGGTGAGAAGGTTCTCCTACCAGGACATTTGCAATGCTATTTTTGTTTTTTATACGGCACAGACAAGAGTGCTGATGAGGAAGGCATGTATTACAGACCAAAATAAAATATACTAGCTTGTCCATGCATGACCATTGGCATGTTTGAATCCTTTTTAATATGATTTGTGGATTCAAATGAATTATTTAAAGTGTGTGTGTGTGTAAGGATGACCCTCCCAGCGACGGGGATCTAGCCTTCCAGCTGAGCTCCCAGCCCTCCAGCTCCCACTCCCAACTTACCGTGGACCTGCCCGTCAACATCCTACAGGTGGGCTTTTTTTGCACATAGAATTAGTAATACATTTTATTTGTGACTCGGGTTTTCAAAAAAAACAAAATGCCAATGACTGTGCAGCCAAGTTGTCGCAGTCTGAGGCAATGTCCATCTAAGCTGTGCGCGTGCACGGCCACTCACTTCCTCCGAGACTGTTCCACAGAAGAAATGCCAGATGCAAGAGATTGAGCTTCACTGAGTTTGCCCCGTTAGTTTCCACTATATAGATCAAGGTTTTTTTCTGTGATTGAATTAACATTATATCAGCCCCTTTTCAATGCAACAAAACAAATCTAGCTTTGCAAGATTGGGTCTGATTTTTGTTGCAGGGCCAGAGCGCAACAGAGTAGAATTATATTGGCGTAGCCCACAAGCGGTCATTCAATTACCCATGAGTGAATGTGCTTTTCAGTTCAGAGCGCAGAGGTGCACATTTGTTGATATTCTTTGCTAATTAGCGAGTTATTAACCTGGTTATAGATAAGTATAGGTCAGCAATGGGAAGTTGCTGCTTCCTGGAAAAGCACAAAACGTGTAGGCTACATTTCAAGCTGTCTTTGAAAAGCCAATCAGGTAAAAAGCTTAAGTCTTAATTGAAGGTGCGGTGTTGTATTTTGAGACAGGCTTGAATATGCGAATAAGCCCATAGGCAGAGAGGTAGCCTACATTGTCTAATTCTCAGTATGGTAATAATAATTTATTTTATTTTGTAAAGTGGTTTCTTGCATCATACAACACAATAGAATGCAATTTACAGTCACCTATTTGGCCAATGGTATTACAGACCAAGTACAAAATCATGAATTAATGTCAACCCCTTTATAATGTAAAAATGTTTTTAAGCCCCATGCATTGAACACCACACATACTGTAGGCTATATCATAGTAATCAAAAGCTATTTCCATATGAAAAGGTTATGGGATTTGCTCCATAGTTTTTTTTGGTAGGCCTACATTATGCCCAAATAGCCACAATAGCCTATTGGCTATTGTCTAAAACTGCAAGGGTACAGCCACAGTGTTCACTGTCCCAGAAGTTGCTCAAAATTCTCACAATGTTCCAAGTTTCTGCTCACAAGACCTAAAATTTGCTCAGTGCCCCAAAAGGTTAGAGGGAACAGAGGTCTGATGGCCTGTGCCCATTCTCTTTGATTTACTTCCTAACTGGACAAGACAAACTAATTTCTCATAGCTAGTCATATCAAATGTTATTTATCACAAGCTTCATTAACAGCAGGTGTAGACTAACAGCAAAATGCTTACATAAGGCTCCTCCCAACAATGCAGAGAGAAAAAGATAAATAATAGAAAGATAACAACACAAGGAATAAATTCACAATGAGTAACGATAACTTGGCTATATACACTGGGTACAGAGTCGGGGGTAATTGAGGTGGATATGTACATGGAAGTATGGATAAAGTGACTAGACAACAGGATAGATAATAAACAGTAACAGCAGCGTATGTGATGACTCAAGAGTTTGTGCAAAAAGGGTCAATGCAGATAGTCCGGGTAGTTATTGCTTAACTAAACAAGAATATACACGCAATATGTAAATTGTTGGGCCCATGTTTCATGAACTGAAATAAAAAATAATCCCAGAAAATTCCATAAGCACAGAAAGCTTATTTTTCTCAAATTTTGTGCACAAATTTGTTTGCATCCCTGTTAGTGTGCATTTCTCATTTGCCAAGATAATCCATCCAACTGACAAGTGTGGCATATCAAGAAGAGGATTATACAGCATGATCGTTACACAGTTGCACCTTGTGCTGGGGACAAAAGGCCACTCTAAAATGTGCAGTTTTGTCATACAACACAATGCCACAGATGTCTCATGTTTTGAGATAGTCAGCATGCCAATTGCACACTGCAGGAATGTCTACCAGAGCTTTTGCCAGATCATTTAATGTTAATTTCTCTACCATAAGCCGCCTCCGTCGTTTTAGAGAATTTGGCAGTACATCCAACCAGCCTCACAACCGCAGACCACGTGTTGCCTGCCAAGGGCCTCCACTTCCTGCTTCTTTACCTGCGGGATGGTCTGAGACCAGCCACCCGGACTGCTGATGGAACTATGGGTTTGCACAACCAAAGAATTTCTACAGAATCTATCTCGGGGAAGCTCATCTGTCATTCTTCCATTGGCCTGCATACTCAACAGGCATGTCACCCATTGAGCATGTTTGGGATGCTCTGGATTGACGTGTACGACAGCGTGTTCCAGTTCCCACCAATATCCAGCAACTTCTCAAAGCCATTTAAGAGGATTGGGACAACATTCTACAGGCCACAATCAACAGCCTAATCAACTAAATGCAAAGGAGATGTGTCGTGCTGCATGAGGCAAATGGTGCTCACACCAGATACTGACTTTTTTTTTTTATCCACGCCCCTCTTTTTTAAAAATTTTAATTTTAGGTACACTACATGACAAAGTATGTGGACACCTGCTTATCGAACATATCGTTCTAAAATCATGGCCATTAATCTGGAGTTGGTTCCCCCAACTCCAGGGTGGCTATGCTGCAATGGCAGCCTCCACTCTTCTGGGAAGGTTTTCCACTAAATGTTAGAACATTGCTGTGGGGACTTGCTTCCATTCAGCCACGAGAATTAGTGAGGTCGGACACTGATGTTTGGCGTACAGGTTCATCTGCCACACCTAAAGCCTATTCTCGTAGGAAGTTGCTATGGACCGTCAAGGTGCTAAAAGTCAGTATTTGGACTGTGTGAAATGTTGAATAATGTATGTGATATCAACAGAGGTATATTATCTGGGTGACCTAAATATTGACTGCTTGTCATCAAGCTGACCACTCAAAAATAATCTTCAAGCTGTAACCACTGCCTGCAATATGCTTCAAGTCATCAGTCAACCTCCCAGGGTATTTACAAACAGGAACTAAATCACCAAGGTGTATTGATCACACCTTTACTAATGTTGCAGAAATTGCCTCAATAGCAGTATCCACACCAATTGGATGTAATGATTATAATATCCATATTTAGCTCAAAGTTCCAAAGAATGTGTGTAAACGATCATATAAGAGGTTTTGCTATGATTCCTATATGGAAGATGTGAAAAATGATGTGTAATGAGGAACATCCGGACGCTCCACTTGAAGCATTTATGAAACGGCTTCTTCCGGTTACTGCTAGGCAAGCGCCCGTCAAGAAACTGACTGTTAGAACTGCCAAATCCCCATGGATAGATGATTCATTGATAAAATGGCTGAGAGAGATGAGGCAAAGGAAATGGCAAATACAGTGCCTTCGGAAAGTATTCAGACCCGTTGCATTTTTACACATTTTGTTATATTACAGCCTTATTCTAAAATTGTTTAACAACAATTCCTCAGCAATCTACACACAATACCCCATAATGACTAAGCAAAAACTGTTTTTTTAGACAGTTTTGCAAATGTATTAAAAAATAAACATACCTTATTTACATAAGTATTCAGACCCTTTACTATGAGACTTGAAATTGAGCTAAGGTGCATCCTGTTTCCATTGATCATCCTTGAGATGTGTCTACAACTTGATTGTAGTCCACCTGTGGTAAATTCAATTGATTGGACATGATTTGGAAAGGCACACACCTGTCTTGTTAGGTTCTAAATATCAGAGTAAGAACTCGACGGACACTATGAAAGCTAAAACCAAGTTTATTCATCCCAGAGGATTGAACAGCTTAACAGACAGACTTGGTTCTATGGTTCTACCATTAGTGGTATATATACCCCAATTTGGTGTGGAGTCTCCTCTGTCTCGCTAACCATTGAATCTTTATTGCTAGGCAGAAAATAAAGAGATACTGGCAATAAATTGTTCATTCTCCCTTAATGTGACCTCACCTCGACGCCCTTCATCACTAATCCATGGCTCTCCCCTTTATCAGTGCTGCCACGTGATTGTTTTCCCTACACTCAGTACATTCCAAGCTTAATTGCATTGATCATATGCATTCCTCCTACAGATACCCATTAACTTCTGGTGTAGACCATAGACTATGGCACACCTCATGTCTCTAGCATAACAAATGATTCATATTTAAAGTTTAGAAATCCGAACCATCACTATAAAAGGCCCCACAGTTGACAGTGCATGTCAGAGCAAAATCCAAGCCATGAGGTCAAAGGAATTGTCCGTAGAGCTCCGACACAGGATTATGTCGAGGCACAGATCTGGGGAAGGGTACCAAAATATGTTTGAAGCATTGAAGAAAACACAGTGGCCTCCATCATTCTTAAATGGAAGAAGTTTGGAACCACCAAGACTATTCCTAGAGCTGGCTGCCTGGCAAAACTGAGCAAACGGGTGAGAAGGGCCTTGGTCAGGGAGGTGACACTGACAGAGCTCAAGAGTTCCTCTGTGGAGATAGGAGAATCTTCCAGAAGGACAATCATCTCTGCAGCACTCCACCTATTAGGCCTTTATGGTAGTGGCCAGACGGAAGCCAGTACTCAGTAAAAGACACATGACAGCCCACTTGGAGTTTGCCAAAAGGGACCTAAAAGACTCTCAGACCATGAGAAACTAGATTCGCTGGTCTGATGAAACCAAGATTGATCTCTTTGGCCTGAATGCCAAAGGTCACGTCTGGAGGAAACCTGGCACCATCCCTACGGTGAAGCATGGTGGTGGCATCATCATACTGTAGGGATGTTTTTCAGCGGTAGGGACTGGGAGACTAGTCAGGATCGAGGGGAAAAGATTAACAGGGCAAAGTACAGAGCTCCTTGATGAAAACCTGCTCCAGAGTGCTCAGGACCTCAGACTGGGGTGAAGGTTCATCTTCCTACAGGACAATGACCCTCAGCACACAGCCAAGACAACGCCGGAGTGGCTTCGGAACACGTTTCTGAATGTCCTTGAGTGGCCCAGTCAGAGCCCGGACTTGAAACTGATCAAACATCTCTGGAGAGACCTGAAAATAGCTGTGCAGCAACGCAATCACTGCCAAAGGTGCTTCAACAAAGTACTGAGTAAAGGGTCTGAATACTTATGTAAATGTGATTATTTTATTTTTAATATATTTGCAAAAATGTCTTTGCTTTGTCATTATGGGGTATTGTGTGTAGATTGAGGGGGGAGAAATGATTTTAGTACATTTTTGAACAAGGCTGTAACATAACAAAATGTGGAAGAAGTCAAGGGGTCTGAATACTTTCCGATGGCACTATAAGTCTGACAACACAGCTGACTGGCAAACATACAGTAAAATCACAAATCACGTAACTAAACAAAAAAGAAGAAACTATACTATGGAACAAAGATGAATGATAGTAAAATGCTCTGGAGTACTTTAAATTCAATTCTAGGCAAAAAATCTAACTGCTCCATCCTCCATTGAGGCAGATGGCTTGTTGCCAACCATTTTAATCACTTTTTTGTTGACAAGATTAGCAGACTTAGGTATGACATGCAAAAATCAAATGCTAATCCTTTACATTCATGCATAATAGACCAAATAATGAAAGACAAGCATTGTAGTTTTACGTTCCACAGAGTGGGACTCAATAAGGACAAACCACCTGGTACCAACAATCTGGATGGGAAATTGCTGAGGTTGGAAGCAGAATGGTGTGAATCCTGTTTGCCACATATTTGATTTTAAGCCTAGAAGAAAGTGTGTGCCTTCAGACCTGGTGGAAGGCAAAGGTCATTCTGCTACATAAAAATAGAAGAGCACCCTTTAATGGTACAGTCAGTCTGTTACAAGTGCTTAGCAAATGTTAAGATTTTTTTTTTAATGAAATCGTTATTTTACAGAAAACAGACTATCAGCATGCTTATAGGGAAGGGCACTCAACATGCTCGGCACTGACAAAAATGACTCCTAATTGGCTGAAAGAAATTGATATTAAGGAGATTGTGGGCGCTGTTTTGTTAGATTTCAGTGCAGCTTTCGATGTCATTAATCATAACCTATTGCTGAAAAAATGTAGGTGTTATAGATTTGCATCCTCTGCCTCTTATTATGGATCGAGAGTTACTTATCTAGTAGAACACAGGGTCTTCGTTTAATCAAAGCCTCTCACGCAAATTCAGTTGTGTGGTGTTCCGCAGGGCAGTACAAATGACCTTCCGCTGACCTTGAATAAAGCCTGTGTGTGCGCTGACAACTCGAACCGTATACATGTCGGCTGCAACAGTAAGACACAGAGACGCTCAACACAGTCAGTTTTGGAATGTGTAACTAGCTGGTTCTAAATATCTCGTGCTAAAAGCATAATCTTTGGGACAAGTCACTCACTCAATGCTGAACCTCATTTAGAGCTATTGAATAATGTGGCGATTGAGCAAGTTGAGATTAAACTGCTGGGTGTAACGCTAGATGGCATGCTGTCATTGTCAAAACATATAGACTCAATGGTTGCTAAAATGGAGAGAGGTCTGTCCATGATAGGGCGTTGCTATGCCTTCTTGACATCTGTCGACCAAATAGGTCCTACAGGCCCTAGTTTTGACACACCTGGACTACTGCCCAGCTGTGTGGTCATGTGCGGCAAAGAAGGACATGCTGTAGGTGAATTGCAGTTGGTCCAGAACAGAGAAGCCCGTATCGATCACAGTTAATGTACACGGAGAGAAGGTGTCAGTCTCTCCTGGCTCAAAGATGAGAGATTGACTGCGTCACTATGGGTCTTTGTGCGAGGTATTGATGTGTTGAAGGTACTGAACTGTCTGTTCAAGCAGTTGGCACACAGTTCGGACACTCATCGGTACAACACAAGACATTTTGCTGGGAAAAGCGCAGTATTAAATAGACCCATGACTACATGGAACTCTCTGCCACCCCAGGTAACTCAAGTTAGCAATAAAACCAGTTACAAAAACTGTAAAAGAACACCTTACTGCACAAAGGGAGCTGTGAAGAGACACAGCCATTTTATATATCTTGTATTGTAATTTGCACTGTACAATGTATTAGACCTAGATGTTGTGTGTATGTACTGATATGTAGGCTGTGTGATGTTTTTCAGTTCATGACTAATGTCATGTTTCATGTGGACCCCATTAAGAGTAGCTGATGCTTTTGCAGCTAAAAG
Source organism: Salvelinus sp. IW2-2015 (assembly GCF_002910315.2). Classification (NCBI taxonomy): domain Eukaryota; kingdom Metazoa; phylum Chordata; class Actinopteri; order Salmoniformes; family Salmonidae; genus Salvelinus; species Salvelinus sp. IW2-2015. Next base: position 19,145,323 of record NC_036838.1, read on the forward strand.
CATCATAAATACCAAATGTTTTAAAATGAAAGGAATTTGAATGTCAGTGGTTGTGGTGTGTTTGTACTGTAGTTAACATGGAAGTAAAGGAGTCATTTCTTTCTGCCTTTCCTCAGGAACCTCCTGCTTTGACAGAGGATGACAATGGCTCGGACAACTCCCAGTTCACAGGAAGCACCATAAACCTGCAGGACCTGGAGTGAGGAGTAGAAGGGAGGAGAGGGTCAGCCCAGAGCCAGGGGTCAATGTCCTCTGAGAAGGATGAGGGATATTGGGGCTCTGGAGAAAAGGGTGGATAATTGGGATGCGGCGTTTTAACACAAGACATCCAACGTCCCCTGCCAACTCAAGAGAGAACCTCACTCTCTCCAACAATGTTATGAGACCGATGTTAAAACATCTTCCCCTACAAGAAGCTGGTTTCTTAATCTTTCCTGCATTCAATGTTTTGATTATCTCTGGTGTGGGGAAACGCGAGATGAGAAAGTTCTGTACATCTGGGGTGTGGAAGAAGTGGAACCCAGAACTAAATGCACCTTGGGATGAATTGAATCATAAATATAGGAAAGTTACATTTGGGGACTTTTTCTCTCACTTTATACTGTATTTCAGAAATCCTGTTTTGTACCACAATCATGATTGTGAGAGACTTGTGTTATTGCACATCCAGTAGGTCCCTCGTGTCTCTTGTCAAACTGACGTTTTGTCAGTCGCCGCTACGGTGCCATATTCTAGCCACTCGTTCCCAGTGTGCTGTTTTCAGAGCTTCTGTCTAGGAGGCCTTATAGACATGACATACTTTACTCCCAGAACCATTGAGCATATGCTTTTTGTTAGACGTTAATTTTGTTTTTACTATTTTTTGGGGGGGGGGTAGATTTATTTTTCTACGGCTGTGTCTTATATGAACTACGGTTGAGTGAGACGTGAGCGGTCCGTGTTGAAAACATGTTGCCGGTCCACTTGTTTATAATGTCTAATGGTTATCAATATGTCATGACTTCCATCTACTTGTTATTTATTATCTTTGGTTTACCAAATGGCTGAATCCAAACGCCAAGAGTTTGAATAAAGGATCAAAGCACAATTATATATTTATTTTGTACAGTGTCTTTTTTTGTGTTGTATAGTATTTCTGTAGAACTTAGCTAAACCTAGACTTGATAAAGATTTCTATCTAGCTTTCCTGGTTTCACTCCTGGTTATATAGATTTATAGGGTCACATTGACTTCACCAAAGAGGCAAGAGCAGACCTTTTTATTGTGTAATTTTTTTATTCATTTGTTCATCACATACATGCAGTCAGTCCATCTAACTGCTATTCAGATATAATCAGGTAAAGAAGCACAATAGATTATCAATATAACGGATAAGAAAACAATCTGGTATGGCAAAATATTGTAAATCTGGTAACACAAAATAATCAAAGTCTATAAAATGTGTGGGGAGAGTACTGTCCACCTGCCCTAGAAAGCTCTCCACCAAAACAAAGTCCACATGCTCCCCACCGAGTCAATATAAACAACCACCCAGTACCAAAGAAGTAGGACCTACCCCATCGTGACATCACCAGCGTCCAATGGAGACGTTTGAAAAGTCTTACTTATACCTGTCATGTCATATCCAATTATTGGTCAGTATTTACAGTGAGTCAGTCACAGCCCCACAATAGGCCAAAACATATTAAATGAGTTCTGGTCAGTAATGGCATAGGGGCTGTGTTGTGACTGACTCTGCCCTTTAGGTGAAGAAGTAAAGCTGCTCCTCTTTCTCCTTGTCTGAGATGTCATACACCTGGCTGGTCTTCAGCTTGCCGGCAGGGGGCTGTGATCTGGCCATCAGTTTCTTGCCAGTCTGGAGAAAAAGGCTTAAGTGTTAGCATCGTCAAATAAAGAGAACACAATGGTATGATTTCTGTAGTACAATTAATTATATGACATGAACTCTGGATATTTATCAAATGTCATGCTTATTCTCCATTTCTACCATATATTATAATAGAACAGTCCCCCAGGTAACTAAACCAATGGCTTAGGGCTGCATTTAATCCATATCGTGGAAGTATCACAGAAGATCCACGGTATAGCTCGATTGAAATTTAAAGGCAATGTTCCTGCATTCACGGTAAAATCTGCATATGTCGGCTCAATCAGAAATGACCTTACATTTTTTCATGCGGATCTTCTGCGATAGACTGAATCCAGCCCTTAGTTACGCAATGTAATCTGGGTTGTAGGCGTCTAATGAAAATGTCATGTTTCACACAGATTCTTCTGTAGGATTGTAATGGTGTGGTGTGGAGGCAGATTGTGTGACTGACTGTTTTCTTGATGTCAGCCTGGGCTCTCTCCAGGGCCCTCTTCAGCCTCTCCTCCTGGTGCTGCTTCGCCTGATGCATCTTCTCATCACGCATCCTAGGGAAAGGAAGCAAAGGATCATGGGCGGGAAAGGAGGAGAAGGGTCGATTAATTGAATCTAAACGGCTAAATCTCCAGTCTAGTTGTCAACTTCACAGAGATGTGCTTTAAACTGAAAGAGACTCAGCTCTGGCACCCAGCTACCACATGGAACACAAATTAGAATGGGGCCCAAGTCAAATTGCTGCCTATGACACCAGCACAGACCTCAGTAGTTTCTTCCCCTATGCATCAACCAACCATGTGCACTAGGCATAGCCTAAAGCTTAGATCCTTAAGACTTAGAGGTTGAAATGGAATGGGGCCAACCTGACTAGCCTATATGATGGTCCTACGAGGCTGTGTTCCGACTCTCCCCTACCTGAGCCTCCTTTCCTTCTCCTTGGTCCTCTCGGCCATCAGCAGCCGCTCCTTGGGGATCATCTCCACGTTCTCCAGCAGCTCGCCCAGACGGCTCTCGATAACCATCAGCATCTGCAACGTGCTCAGGTTGGCCTCTGTGTCGCCCACGCAGCTCCGGTACACCACCTCCACCTTAGCGCCCAGGGAGTCCAACATAACCTCCTACAGTGGAGGAACAAAGGTGAGAGAGAAAGATCTATATGATCTAAGGCCAATGACTGGCTCACTACTGATATTAGCATGTCCTCTGCATAACCGTCAGTGTGACCTGTCCCATTTCCCACTGTGAGTAGAAGTGTCAGTAGGCACACATCTAGGATTTGTTTACCTTCCCCAAATCCTAACATCGACCATTAGGGACGGACAGACTCTAAACTGACTGTAGATCACTGTCTCAAGGGCAACTTTTCTCTCTCCTACCTGGTCGGCGGATTTGTACTTCCCAAAGTTGAAGAGGCGGGCCCTCAGCTCCAGCTCGGCAGCCCGGTCCCTCTCCCTCTGGATGGTGTGGGTCATGACGTCTATCTGCTGGGTCAGCTGGACGGTTTCCAGCTCCCTGCAGAGAGGGGGGAAGGATGGAGAAAAGAATGGCGCACAGCCGCGCACACACATAGAAACGAATGCAGGTGAGGATTTTCTCCAAGGAACTATGAAGGGTACTCATGACATAAAACATCCTAGCACTTGTCAATGTCAGTCAAAATAATTTACTTTCTACAATAACTTAGAATTTTTATAGCTAATATCATGCTATTCTAAACATTTTGCCATGAGGCAGAGAGAAAATGTTGCTGTTTTAAAGCAAATTTCACACAATTCTACACATATTGCCATGGGGCAGAGATAAACTTTTGCAGTTTTATAGCTAATCTCATGCTAATTTTGCATTTTTAAAGCTAATTTCCTGCAATTCCACACATATTTACCCTTTTTGTTGGAGCATCTGCCAAGTGCCTAAACAGGCTACAATATTTCCAAAACTGTGCTGCACGTGTCCTCACCCACACCTCCCCAGCGAGCACATCACTCCAGTGCTGTTCAACCTCCACCGTTCAACCTCCACTACAAAATCCTGGTTCACACCTACCAAGCTATGAAAAACTCTGGACCAAAGTACCTGTCTGACCTCATTCTACCCTTCGATCCTCCAGGTCCATCTCCCTTCAACAGCCCTTCAGCAGACTATAAACTATGGGTGACAGGGCTTTCAGTTACGCGGCTCTGTGTCTGTGGAACGCACTTCCAGACACTATTAGGACTGCAGAGTCTCTGTCCTCATTTAAGGCACAGCTCAAGACCGTGCTGTTCAGTAAAGCTTTCTAGGACCTCTGCTAATTCTGTTCTCATGTCCTTCGGATCTGACCACACCTGCATATAACTTTGATTGTTGTCTGTGTTCTGGATTGTTTTTATTATCATTTATTTATTTTGTATTATTATTATTATTTATCTTTTCGCCTCTGGTCTGAGAAAAGCGCTTAACAAATTAAATTAATTATTAATATGAATTATATTGCTATTCTACCCATTTTGTAATGAAGCTGAAGGAATTTCCTATTTTTAAAACTAATTTCCTGCAATTCTGGAGTGAAAATGGCAGCCATATTGGTCAGGGAGAAATCCAAACCAGTGTAACCATTCACTTCCATCTGTGGTGCTCACTTCACTCTCTATCTACCTCTGACCTCTAACCCCAGCAGGTCTTACTTACATCTTCTTTTTTGTATGGTCCATGACCTTACTGAACACCTCCAGGGCCTCCTCCGTCTCCCTGGAGTTCTGGATCAGAGAGAGGTTCTGCTCCTCCAGCTCTGAAAGCAACTCCAGGAGCTGCCTGGGGTCCGTGAAATACAGCTCTGGGTGTTCCTGCAGGGGGTGACAATTCATCGTGTCATCTCTCCTCTCCTCCTTCTCAAAACCCATTGGATTAGAAGGTCGGAGGGGCGAGTTTTGAGAAGGAGGCGAGGAGAGTGGACGTGAGGAATTGAGGAAACGCAATAGAGATTCTCCCATAGACTTCTTCCAGGGCAAATTGATAAGTAGGCGTAAGTTTATAAAAATGTACAGGGAAAGTTATCCTTTAGCAGGAAGCTAGGTTGCCTGGATAGTGGGGTTGAAGTTCAACATAATCAGATTTTGGTTGGTTTTCCCAGATTAATCCTAGTCATGGAGCTCGTTTAAGTGGTAAGGCTGAAGCAACCGACTGCAGACGAAAGTCGAGGTTAAGTGAAGTCGAGTGAAGTCGGGGGAGGTGCATCTGCGACAGCAGAAAGTCGGACACAAATCAAATCAAATTTGTCACATGCGTCGAATACAACAGGTGTAGGTAGACCTGTGGTTTTTCAGCAGCAAGGCTCAGCGCAACATGGCTGTGTTGCCATTGTTTATACAAGCTTTTCTTTGTAATGTCAAAATAAACATGTCTCCAACCTCCATATTACACACTCACAAACTGTAAATATATGTGTGTACATTGTACTATCAATTAGTGAGAGAGAGCCTCAAATATCACATTAATTTGTACATATCCACTGTATACATGAATCGCGGCAAAGTTGGTTGTGGTTTCAGTCACGTGTTTTGTCACGTTCGCATAGATCAAACAAACACACCCAAATGATTGGTTGACAATAGAGCCTCCCACAATCCAGGCTATGGCTGTAGGATGAAGTTGGTGAAGAGCAACTGCAGAAGCTTGCAGTTGACTGCAGTCAAAGCTTCATGAGTTCATGCAGTCGTTGTGTAGGCGCGAGTCGAAAATGTTTATTCCCATAATGCAACACACTTTGGAAGGCGGCGACCAACAACGGTCAAAAGAGATCTGCTCGAACGCGCCTTTGGAGTAAAGGTATTTTAGTCGAGACTGATCCATTAAGCATACTTGTTAGGCCTGAGCTTAATCTGTGTCCGGAAAATCGGCCCTTGACATTTTAAGTCATATTCAGCCTGTATTCACTTTTTATTCAAACGTCTCATTTATTCAATTCTGGTGTCAGTTTATGGATGGCTAAAATTTGCATGTATGCAGTTATCCTCCAGTGTAATTCTTCTCTTCGAAAGTTGAAACTAACCTCATATTCAGAGCTGTCGGTCTCCAGTTCTGCCACAGGACTCCTGAAAAGACATGAACTCAGCACAAAAATGTGCCAAAATTATAGCATATAACATGGTCATATTCAAACCCACTTCCACTTCCACCAAACCCACTTCCACTCAGGGTATCTACTCACATAGATACCCTAGGCCACTGTTGTACTCGTGATTTGTGACACACACACACACACACACACACACACACACACACACACACACACACACACACACACACACACACACACACACACACACACACACACACACACCACACACACACACACACACACACACACACACACACACACACACACACACACACACACACACACACACACTCACGGTTTGTCACTCTGGCCTATCGACTGTCTAGAGGGGCCCTGGCATCCCGGAGAGGGGCAGCTCTCGACTCGCAAAGGACGCCCTGCTTTCCACACGTGTTGTGTGTGTGTTTTGTTGGTGTGTGGTGTGTGTGTGTGGTGTGTGTGTGTTGTGTGTGTGTGTGTGTGTGTGGTGTGTGTGTGTGTGTGGTGTGTGTGTGTGTGTGTGTGTGTGTTGTGTGTGTGTGTGTGTGTGTGTGTGGCGCGTGTGTACATGTGTGTAAGTGAGAGAGGGAGAGACAGGAAACAGAGATTAAAAAAGGGACGCTTTAGTATAGACACAAAATAGCATCAAATGCAACAGCCCATCACCATTTTACAGGCCACTACATCACAGCACTGAAGTCAAATGTTTATGCAACAATACATAACAAAACACTAAGAAAGAAGACATACTAGTACCTCTTTTCGGAGTGGCCCTCTCGTCTTTGTCTTTCTCTTTGGACTTGTCTTTGGTGGCAGACTTGGTGGCAGACTTGGCTTTGGGGGTCTTACCCTTGGCCCTCTGTGCCTCTTGCCACTCTGGAGGGGACAGCTTGAAGAGGAACTCCTTGTACATGTTGTACTCCTTTATGATGTCCTCAAACTTAGAGATGTCACTGCAGGAGAAGAGCAAGAGCATAATTTGCAATTATGTTAGCACAGCTGAAAACTGTTGTCCTGATTAAAGAAGTAATACAACTGGCCTTCTTTAGACTTTTGAGTACTGAGTTGAGTATCTGGAACATCAGCATTTGTGGGTTCGATTACAGGCTCAAAATGGCCAGAAACAAATAACTTTCTTCTGAAACGTCTATTCTTGTTCTGAGAAATGAAGGCTATTCCATGCGAGAAATTGGCAAGAAACTGAAGATCTCGTACAACGCTGTGAACTACTCCCTTCACAGAACAGAGCAAACTGTCCCTAACCAGAATAGAAAGAGGAGTGGGAGGCCCCGATGCACAACTGAGCAAGAGGCTTCATTAAATAGTACGCGCAAAACACCAGTTTCAGCATCAACAGTGAAGAGCCGACACCAGGATGCTGGCCTTCTAGGCAGAATTGAAAAGAAAAAGCCATATCTCAGACTGGCCAATAAAAATAAAAGATTAAGATGGTCAAAAGAATACAGACACTGGACAGAGCCTCTGCCTAGAAGGCCAGCATCCCGGAGTTGCCTCTTCACAGGGTTTTCTAATGATCAATTAGCCTTTTAAAATGATAAACTTGGATTAGCTAACACAACGTGCCATTGGAACACAGGAGTGGTGGTTGCTGATAATGGGCTTCTCTACGCCTATGTAGATATTCCATAAAAAATCAGCCGTTTCCAGCTACAAAAGTAATTTACAACATTAACAATGTCTAACTGTATTTCTGATCAGTTCTGTTATTTTAATGGACAAAAAAATTGCTTTTCTTTCAAAAACAAGGACATTTCTAAGTGACCCCAAACTTTTGAACAGTAGTGTACATGATGTGTAACCTTTATGACTTTTTCACGTGCATCAAGCATTGACTATAGTTTATTTACGCCAATAGTTCCAATATTATACTGAGGCGGGAGGCCATGGCCATCCTAGCTGTAATGCTCTGTGTACTACCCACCTCTTAATGGTCACCATCCTAGTCGTGAGCCTCTTGATCTCAGTCACCTTCTCCAGTTTCACTTTGGTCTCTAACTCAGCACTGTGCAAAATGGAGACACCATGTGATTTTATGAAGTAGAAGAGGAACATAGATTGTACATACATAAACCATATTGTTAGTTATTACACTTTGATGGCCTCCACAGAGTTCTTGTCATTCTCTTTGAGGAACTCGTCGAACATGATGGCGTCGTCCTCCAGGAACCGCTCGGCGCGCATCAGCTTCCTCTCCTCGCCGGCCGCCATTTTCTCCAGCTGCTCGATCTCTCCACGCTTCACAGCCAAGGAGTACTGGGAGAGAGGGGGAGAGAGATGAGGGAGATAGGGATGGGGAGAGAGAGATGGGGGGATTAGGGATGAGAAGGGACAGGCAGGGTTGGATGGATGGACAGGAGAGAGAAATATTGAGGGCGGGAAGAAGGGAGATGTCAAGAGGTGGGAAATGCCAGCAACTTGAGGGAGGTGGAGAAGCTTGTATTGACTGTACCTGCACACAGGCTACTCCTCACTAGTGGGAACCACTAAAGACGATGAATACATAACAATACATTTACTTTTAATTCAACGATCAAGCATTTCTGTATCGTATAAAGAACGAATATCTGTGGACACATTCCAGTTGTCATAAAGAGCATAACATGATCACCCGGGCAGTTTTTATGGACCGTCGTTCCCTTCTTACCTCCAGCAGAAACATCTCCCTTTTCTTGGTGATAAACTCATTCATGCTCTCTTTGTCAATATTGCGATCTGAGGAGGAACAGTATGGTTGGTTACACACACATATACATTCATGCCACACACACATCACAACTGCTGATAACAGACTCTGCTAAATACTGCACAATTTCAACACTTGCCCCCCAATCCCCCTTTCCCAAATACACGTGTAAATATGGGACTATAAATTGTGCCTTCCTGTATTATACTTTTGCTAAAATGTTTATTCTACTGAGTCATTTACTTTATGTTCACATTCTTATATTGTATTATTTCTTACTGTTGTTGCACTGTCAAGAAGGAACCTGCAAGTAAGCATTTGGTTGGATGGTGTATACAGATGTCGGATCTTAATTTGACCCATTTCATCGCAGGAGGAAATTAATCCTGCAGCAGGAGGACGTGAATGAATACTGAAAATGTAGAATTGGCGCAAGGAGGCAGCTGGAAGCAGTCTTTGTAGGTTATATAATGCAGTACCGTACCTACCATAAGCTGGGTATAAATACAGCATCTTCAGTTCCAACAGCCCCGAACCCAACTCATTGGAATGACCCAACTAGAGTTGAATGGCAGGAACCCAGTTACCAAGATTTACTGGGATTTGCCGCCCAAAACCACTCCCTTTTCCAGGGAAAAATAACTGTGAGAAAACGGTAAATTATAATTCATTATTTATGTGAACAGCATGGCGTGAAATGGAACTTTTAAATTCTACAGCGGCAAGAGAAAGTATGTGAACCCTTTGGAATTACCTGTATTTCTGCATAAATTAGTCATAACATTTGATCTGATCTTCATCTTAGTCACAACAATAGATGAACACAGTGTGCTTAAACTAATAAACCACACATGATTGTATTTTTCTTGTCTATATTGAATACATAATTTAAAAATTCACTGTGTAGGTTGCAAAAAGAATGTGAACCCCTAGGCTAATGACTTCTCCAAAAGCTAATTGGAGTCAGGCGTCAGCTAACCTGGAGTCCAATCAATGAGATGAGATTGGAGGTGTTGGTTAGAGCTGCCCTGCCCAACAAAAACACTCACAAAATTTGAGTTTGCTATTCACAAGAAGCATTGCCTGATGTGAACAATGCTTCGAACAAAATAGATCTCAGAAGACCTAAGATTAAGAATTGTTGACTTGCATAAAGCTGGAAAGGGTTACAAAAGTATTTCTTAAAACATTGATGTTCATCAGTCCACGATAAGACAAATTGTCTATAAATGGAGAAAGTTCAACACTGTTGCTACTCTCCCTAGGAGTGGCCGTCCTGCAAAGATGACTGCAAGAGCACAGTGCAGAATGCTCAATGAGGTTAAGAAGAATCCTAGAGTGTCAGCTAAAGACTTACAGAAATCTCTGGAACATGGTAACATCTCTGTTGACGAGACTACGATACGTAAAACACGAAACAAGAATGGTGTTCATGGCAGGACACCACAGAAGAAGCCACTGTTGTCCAAAAAAAAACATTGCTGCACGTCTGAAGTTTGCAAAAGAGCACCTGGATGTTCCACAGTGCTTCTGGCAAAATATTCTGTAGACAGATTAAACTAAAGTTGAGTTGTTTGGAAGGAACACACAACACTATGTGTAGAGAAAAAAAGGCACAGCACACCAACGTCAAAACCTCATCCCAACTGTAAAGTATGGTGGAGGGAGCATCATGGTTTGGGGCTGCTTTGCTGCCTTAGGGCCTGGACAGCTTGCTATCATCGATGGAAAAATGTATTCCCAAGTTTATCAAGACATTTTGCAGGATAATGTTAGGCTATCTGTCTGCCAATTGAAGCTCAATAGAAGTTGGGTGATGCAACAAGACAACGACCCAAAACACAGAAGTAAATCAACAAAGAATGGCTTCAACAGAAGAAAATATGCCTTCTGGAGTGGCCCAGTCAGAGTCCTGACCTCAACCTAATTTAAAATGCTGTGACATGACCTCGAGAGCAGTTCACACCAAACATCCTAACATCCCAGGAGCGGTAGAGATACTCTTAATGATTGGCTATGAAAAGCCAACTGACATTTACTCCTGAGGTGCTGACTTGTTGCACCCTCGACAACTACTGTGATTATTATTATTTGACCATGCTGGCCATTTATGAACATTTGAACATCTTGGCCATGTTCTGTTATAATCTCCACCCGGCACAGCCAGAAGAGGACTGGCAGCCCCTCATAGCCTGGTTCCTCTCTAGGTTTCTTCCTAGGTTTTGGCCTTTCTATGGAGTTTTTCCTAGCCAACGTGCTTCTACACCTGCATTGCTTGCTGTTTGATGTTTTAGGCTGGGTTTCTGTACAGCACTTTGAGATATCAAAGGGCTATATAAATACATTTGATTTTATTTGATATATGAAGATCAGATCAAATGGTATGACCAATTTACGCAGAAATCCAGGTAATTCCAAAGGGTTCACATACTTTTTCTTGCCAATGTATGCAATGTCTAAATCTGGTTTCTCTACGGCGCCTGCATGGTGAATCATCAACGCTCAGGGTAGGGACAGAGAGCCCATCTCAGAATGGAGCGCAGTTCACAATACATGTAGATCTGTCATAACTTTGATTCTTGGAACAGGTAGGCCTGCATTTGCTGCAGCATAGTCTATGCTACAGTAAAATAAAACCTGAATGCGCATCTATTTTACCCATCTCCATCTGGCTTTCAGGGGCCACCAAAAGGTTTTATTGTAAAGATTTTTTTTTAAATGCAGCTGCGGAGTTTTACAACAGCCTAGCACTCGAATATCGTTGCTTTAAATCAGTGCACGTGCGAGCACTTTCTCCATCAACTCCATTCAAATTGCATCCAAAATAGATAATCCTGTTCTATACTGAACAAATACATCAACGCAACATGTAAATTGTTGGTCCCACGTTTCATGAGCTGAAATGACAGATCCCAGAAATGTTTCATACACACAACAATCGTATATCTCTCAAATGTTGTGCACACATTTGTTTACATCCCTGTTAGTGAGCATTTTTCCTTTGCCAAGAAAATTCATCCTCCTGACAGATGTGGCATATCAAGAAGCTGATTAAACAGCATGATCATTATACAGGTGCACCTTATGCTGGGGACAATAAAAGGCCACACGAAAATTTGCAGTTTTGTCACACAATACAATGCCACAGATGTTTTAAGTTTTGAGGGAGTGTGCAATTGGCAAGTTGACTGCATGTCCACCAGAGCTGTTGCTAGAGAATTTAATGTTAATTTCTCTACCATAAACCGCCTCCAACGTTGTTTTAGAGAATTTGGTAGTATGTTCAACAGGCCTCATAACCGTAGACCACTTGTAACCACGCTTTCCCAGGACCTCCACATTCGGCTTCTTCACCTGCGGGATCATCTACATTTACATTACATTTAAGTCATTTAGCAGACGCTCTTATCCAGAGCGACTTACAATAAATAATCATCTGAGACCAGACACCCGGACAGCTGATGAAACTGTGGGATTGCACAACCGAATAATATCTGCACAAACTGTAGGAAACGGTCTCAGGGAAGCTCATCTGCGTGCTCGTCGGCCTCACCAGGGACTTGATCTGACTGCAGTTCGCCGTCGTAACCAATTTCAATGGGCAAATGCTCACCTTCGATGGCCACTGGGACGCTGTAGAAGTGTTTTCTTCACGGATGAATCCCGGTTTCAACTGTACCGGGCAGTATGGCATTGTGTGGGCTAGCGGTTTGCTGATGTCAACGTTGTGAACAGAGTGCCCCATCGTGCCGGTGGGGTTATGGTATGGGCAGGCAGAAGCTACGGACAATGAACACAATTGCATTTTATCAACGGAAATTTGAATGCACAGATATACCATGACGAGATCCTGAGGCCCATTGTGGTGCCATTCATCCGCCACCATCATGGCGGTCCCATGTCGCAAGGATCTGTACACAATTCCTTGAAGCTGAAAATGTCCCAGTTCTTCCATGAGCTGCATACTCCAGACGTGTCACCCATTGTGCATATTTGAGATGCTCTGGATCGACGTGTATGACACCACAATCAACAGCCTGATCAACTCTATGTGAAGGAGATGTCTTGCTACATGAGGTAAATAGTGGTCACACCAGACACTGAGTGGTTTTATGATCTGCGCCCCTACCTTTTTTTTAAGGCATTTGTGACCAACAGATGCACATCTGTATTCCCAGTCATGTGAAATCCATAAATTAGGTCCTAATGAATGTATTTCAATTGACTGATTTCCTTATATGAACTGTAACTCAGTAAAATCTTTGAAATTGTTGCATGTTGCGTTTATATTTTTGTTCAATATAGATTGATATATAGCCCTATGTATAGATGTCCTAGCGTACCTCTTTCAGATAATACATTCAATGCAGAATTAGCCTTATATTTAGCTAATTAATGATGGGTTATCCATAATAAGCTTCTAACCTATAGCCTCTGTCTGTTGCGCAATATGCATGCACCTGTGCTCCCCTGGCCTCTCTCCTTAAAAAAATGCGCCTTAGCTCTTGGAATCCCATGCAGGAAAAGCTAGACTAGAATAGCTTGCTGGACATTCTTTTTTTTAAAGATTTCTTATACCAATAGACTATTCGAAGAGGAACCCAAGCTGTTGTTTGCTGAATGTTAAATACAGCTGTTGTTTGCTGAATGTTAAATACAGCAGCCAATAGAACGCACAGGTAGTTTTAAAGAAGAGCGAAGGCTATAGCAGTTATTTATTCAGACCCACAACAATTCAATCTTCATGAAGAGAGGTGAAAGCCGCCTGCATCTAATTCTAGTCCTATATTATTCAAGGATGTCATTAGAATGATGAAGATAAGGACAATGAAACTTGAAACTTGTTTCCTTTACCTGTTGAAAGTGAGGAAGGAATGAAGCAACAATAGAGGAGGTAGGCTAATAACATTAGGGGAAATATTATGAAAGGTATATATATATATACAGTGGGAAGAACAAGTATTTGATACACCGCCGATTTTGCAGGTTTTCCTAATTACAAAGCATGTAGAGGTCTGTAATTTTTATCATAGGTACACTTCAACTGTGAGAGACGGAATCTAAAAATCCAGAAAATCACATTGTATGATTTTTAAGTAATTAATTTGCATTTTATTGCATGACATAAGTATTTGATACATCAGAAAAGCAGAACTTAATATTTGGTACAGAAACCTTTGTTTGCAATTACAGAGATCATACGTTTCCTGTAGTTCTTGACCAGGTTTGCACACAACTGCAGCAGGGATTTTGGCCCACTCCTCCATACAGACCTTCTCCAGATCCTTCAGGTTTCGGGGCTGTCGCTGGGCAATACGGACTTTCAGCTCCCTCCAAAGATTTTCTATTGGGTTCAGGTCTGGAGACTGGCTAGGCCACTCCAGGACCTTGGGATGCTTCTTACGGAGCCACTCCTTAGTTACCGTGCTGTGTGTTTCGGGTCGTTGTCATGCTGGAAGACCCGCCACGACTCATCTTCAATGCTCTTACTGAGGGAAGGAGGTTGTTGGCCAAGATCTCGCGATACATGGCCCATCCATCCTCCCCTCAATCCGGTGCAGTCGTCCTGTCCCCTTTGCAGGAAGCATCCCCAAAGAATGATGTTTCCCACCTCCATGCTTCACGGTTGGGATGGTGTTCTTGGGGTTGTACTCATCCTTCTTCTTCCTCCAAACACGGCGAGTGAGTTTAGACCAAAAAGCTCTATTTTGTCTCATCAGACGACATGACCTTCTCCCATTCCTCCTCTGGATCATCCAGATGGTCATTGGCAACTTCAGACGGGCCGTGACATGCGCTGGCTTGAGCAGGGGACCTTGCGTGCGCTGCAGGATTTTAATCCATGACGGCGTAGTGTGTTACTAATGGTTTTCTTTGAGACTGTGGTCCCAGCTCTCTTCAGGCCATTGACCAGGTCCTGCCGTGTAGTTCTGGGCTGATCCCTCACCTTCCTCATGATCATTGATGCCCCACGAGGTGAGATCTTGCATGGAGCCCCAGACCTAGGGTGATTGACCGTCATCTTGATCTTCTTCCATTTTCTAATAATTGCGCCAACGTTGTTGCCTTCTCACCAAGCTGCTTGCCTATTGTCCGTAGCCCATCCCAGGCTTGTGCAGGTCTACAATTTTATCCCTGATGTCCTTACACAGCTCTCTGGTCTTGGCCATTGTGGAGAGGTTGGAGTCTGTTTGTTTGATTGAGTGTGTGGACAGGTGTCTTTTATACAGGTAACGAGTTCAAACAGGTGCAGTTAATACAGGTAATGAGTGGAGAACAGGAGGGCTTCTTAAAGAAAAACTAACAGGTCTGTGAGAGCCGGAATTTTTACTGGTTGGTAGGTGATCAAATACTTATGTCATGCAAAAAAATGCTAATTAATTACTTAAAAATCATACAATGTGATTTTCTGGATTTTTGTTTTAGATTCCATCTCTCACAGTTGAAGTGTACCTATGATAAAAATTACAGACCTCTACATGCTTTGTAAGTAGGAAAACATGCAAAATCGTTAGTGTATCCAATACTTGTTCTCCCCACTGTATATGCATTAGCCTACTGTTCCAAAATGTGTTTTTTTCTGTTTTTTAAATCTAATTTTACTGCTTGCATCAGTTACTTGATGTGGAATAGAGTTCCATGAGTCATGGCTCTATGTAGTACTGTGCGCCTCCCATAGTCTGTTGTGGAATTGGGGACTGTGAAGAGACCTCTTGTGGCATGTCTTGTGGGGTATGCCTGGGTGTCCAAGCTGTGTGCCAGTAGTTTAGACAGACAGCTCAGTGCATTCAACATGTCAATACCTCTCATAAATAGAGTAGTGATGAAGTCAATCTCTCCTCCACTTTGAGCCAAGGAGAGATTGACATGCATATTATTAATATTAGCTCTCTGTGTACATCCAAGGGCCAGCCATGCTGCCCTATTCTGAGCCAATTACAATTTTCCTAAGTCCTTTTTGGTGGCACCTTTACCACACGACTGAACAGTAGTCAAGGTGCGACAAAACTAGGGCCTGTAGGGTTACTCCAAGCAGTTTAGTCATCTCAACTTGCACAATTTCCACATTATTTATGACAAGATTTAGTTGAGGTTTAGGGTTAAGTGAATGTTTTGTCCCAAATACAATGCTTTTAGTTTTGGAAATATTTATGGCTAACTTATTCCTTGCCACCCACTCTGAAACGAACTGCAACTCTTTGTTACGTGTTGCAGTCATTTCAGTCGCTGTAGTAGCTGACCTGTATAGTGTTGAGTCATCCGCATACATAGGCACTCTGGCTTTACTCAAAGTCAGTGGCATGTCGTTAGTAAAAAATAAAAGCAAGGCATAAACATCTACCCTGTGGAATTCCTGATTCTACCTGGATTATGTTTGAGAGGCTTCCATTAAAGAATACCCTCTGTGTTCTGTTAGACAAGTATCTCTTTATCCACATTATAGCAGGGGGTTTAAAGCCATAACACATATGTTTTCCAGCAGCAGACTATGATCGATAATGTCAAATGCTGCACTTAAGTCTAACAAGACAGGCCCAACAATAATTTTATCATCAATTTCTCTCAGCCAATCATCAGTCATTTGTCATTTGTGTAGGTGCTGTGCTTGTTGAGTGTCCTTCCCTATAAGCGTGTTGAAAGTCTGTTGTCAATTTGTTTACTGTGAAATAGCATTGCATCTGGTCAATCTGGTATTCAGACCCCTTGACTTTTTCCACATTTTGTTATGTTACAGACTTATTCTAATATTGATTATATAATGTTTTTCCCTCATCAATCTACACACAATACACTATTATGACAAAGCAAAAACAGGGTTTTAGAAATGTTTGCAAATTTATTACAAATAAAAAACAGAAATACCTTATTTACATAAATATTCAGAAACTTTGGTATGAGACTCGAAATTGAGCTCAGGTGCATCCTGTTTCCATTGATCATCCTTGAGATGTTTCTACAACTTGATTGTAGCACCTGTGGTAAATTCAATTGATTGGACATAATTTGGAAAGGCACACACCTGTTTATATAAGGTTCCACAGTTGACAGTGCACATCAGAGAAGAAACCAAGCCATGGGGTCGAAGGAATGAGGTCAAAGGAATTTTCCGTAGAGCCACCGGACTCTTACTACTCCACCAATTAGGCCTTAATGGTAGAGTGGCCAGACGGAAGCCACTCCTCAGTAAAAGGCACATGACAGCCTACTTGGAGTTTGACAAAAGGCACCTAAAGGACTCTCAGACCAGGAGAAAAAAGATTCTCTGGTCTGATGAAACCAAGATTGAACTCTGGCCTGAATGCCAAGCATCACGTCTGAAGGAAACCTGGCACCATTACTACGGTAAAGCATGGTGGTGGCAGCATCATGCTGTGGGGATGTTTTTCAGCGACAGGGACTGGGAGACTAGTCAGGCTTGAGGGAAAGATGAACGGAGCAAAGCACAGAGAGATCCTTGATGAAAATCTGCTCAAGACCTCAGACTGGGGCAAAGGTTCACCTTCCAACAGGACAGTGACCCTAACCACACAGCCAAGACAACACAGGAGTGGAAAATATTGGATATAAAAAAAATACTGGAAAATATTCAACCCTAGACCCCACCCCATGGCCCAACTAGCAATTTGTGCAATTTATGCCAGTCCAATGGTGGTCCCGACAGCGTGCAAAAAAAGGGCCAGGGGCGGGGGGAGGATTACTCTTAAATATAGGATGGTATCCGTAATTCGGCTATGCATATTGGGAGAGAACACGTGATGATGATGGTTCATTGATTTGTGCAGGACAGTGATTTAATAGGCTAAGCCTACTGAAATAGATCTCCCCTCATTCTGAATTTTGAACAGACACTGTATGTATTTCTATCTCTGTCATATGAAACTGCTGGCATGTGCTGCGCTGATAATGTGAAAAAAATATTGTTCATCAACATTCTAAGAATTCTATATATATATGGGGCATACAACAATCTCAACTCTGTAGATTTTGCTGCGAAGAGACAGAATCAATAGATCATTTATTCTGGTATTGCCCCTATGTAGCTTGTTTCTGGTCACTGGTTCAGGAACGGTTAAAAAAATCACAACATACACTTATAATTAACCTTACAAATAGCAGTGTTGGGCGATATGGAAAGCCATAGTCGGTCAATAAATAATATAATAATACTCGTAGGAAAAGTTTTCATCTTTAGCTCACAATCTGTGGATACCATATGATTAGAAAGGTAAAAAAATGTATGTAAAACATCACAGCACAATTGAAAGATATGTGGCACATGGAAACCAGACGAGGGTGGTCTATGGTGATGGGTGGGATGGGCTGAGAGTGGCTGAGGGTTGGGATTAAAGAGATTATATTTGGTAATGTATTATCGTTATGTGACTGATTTATATAAAAGTACCATGTATGCAAAATGTGTTTGCAAAATGTACTGTATATGTAAAATGTATGTGTAAAATGTATGTATGTGTAGCAGAAAAGCTTTAAAAAACAAAAATATATTTGTCCTCCGAAGAGGAAGGGTGGGGTAAAAAAAAAAATTATAACAAAAAAATAATAAACATTCTAAGGTTAACGTTCTGATGGGGACAGCAGACTGGGATAGGGACATATTCAATCAATCCCAGTCTACTGTCCCCACGTGCTTCAAGATGGCCACCATTGTTCCTGTTCCCAAGAAAGCTAACTGAACTAAATGACTATGGCCCCATAGCACTCACTTCTGTCATTATGAAGTGCTTTGAGAGACTAGTCAAGGATCATATCACCTCCACCCTACCTGATACCCTAGACCCACTCCAATTTGCTTACTGCCCCAATAGGTCCACAGACGATGCAATCGCCATCACACTGCACACTGCCCTATCCCATCTGGACAAGAGGAATACCTATGTAAGAATGCTGTTCATTGGCTACAGCTCAGCATTCAATACCATAGTACCCTCCAAACTCATCATTAAGCTTGAGACCCTGGGTCTCGACCCCGCCCTGTGCAACTAGGTCCTGGACTTTATGACGGACCGCCCCCAGGTGGTGAAGGTAGGAAACAACATCTCCACCCAGCTGATCCTCAACACTGGTACCCCACAAGGGTGCATTCTCAGCCCTCTACTGTACTCCCTGTTCACCTATGACTGCGTGGCCATGCACACCTCCAACTCAATCATCAAGTTTGCAGACGACACTACAGTGGTAGGCTTGATTACCAACAACGACGAGACAGCCTACAGGGAGGAGGTGAGGGCCATCGGAATGTGGTGTCAGGAAAATAACCTCTCACTCAACGTCAACAAAACAAAGGAGATGATCGTGGATTTCAGGAAACAGTAGAGGGAGCACCCCCCCTATCCACATCGACGGGACAGTAGTGGAGAAGGTGGAAAGTTTTAAGGTCCTCACCGTACACATCACGGACAAACTGAAWTGGTCCACCCACACAGACAGCGTGGTGAAGAAGGCGCAACAGCACCTCCTCAACCTCAGGAGGCTGAAGAAATTTGTCTTGTCACCTAAAACCCTCACAAACTTTTACAGATGCACAATCGAGAGCATCCTGTTGGGCTGTATCACTGCCTGGTGCCACCTTTTTTAGACTGCAGGTCCACTGGGGCGTATATTCAAGCAAGCAATAGGCAGAATACATGATTTGTGGCCTCAGTGCCTGTATGGTCCTGTGGCTACAGCCGCGGACCCCGCCGCACATTATGTCAGAGCTGGCATGGGATTGAATCCGGCCCACTGCCCTTTGACTCCCCCTCCCCTATCTTCCCTGTATTTCCAACACTTGTTTATCTCTTCAATAAAAGCAAAACAATTATGACAGGAGTGAGACTGCCCCATTCCTTAAAAATATATTTAAGAAAGAATAATAATAGGCTTGTATAAAATAATGATAATACGGTATAATGATGATCTAGGCTAGGCCTTATAATAGGACATTTAGCAGTGGGAGGATTTTAACATTAACACATGGGTGCGGCAAATTGCCAGATTCTTGAATGATAATGACCGAATCATTGTTGCATGATTAAAGAGACAGGGTTGGCGCAAATTGCAGGAGTGGGGGTGGTGAAATCAGCTGTTCAACAAGTTGTCAATCAACTGATGGCCCAAATCAGCTCATCAACTCAGCCAGGGAAACACAAACAGTAGCCTATTAATGGTTTTTACACATTTTCATTATGTGACAATGGATGGCTAACGGGTAGCCTACAGAATATATTGTTGGAATATAATCAAATAACAAGGGGCCTATTGCAAACATTGATGGCACTAGATTATCGCCAGCTGATGTCTCATTAAACAATCAATACATTCTAAATTCACCCGCACAGCTGATCTAAATTGCAACCATTATTGGTCACCTCATTACCATTCCCTATCAGATGTCATCGTTACCTTAGTCCTGCTTGCAATCAAAGTCTTTCAAGATATGTTCGCCCTCTGGTTGGTATTGTCATCGGAACAACTTTTTGAACAGACTAAGGGCGATTGATCTACTGTATTTGACAAGCATTCCATACAATTTAAATAAAGTACTTCCTCGCTCACCACGGCAAATCTACTGTGGCAATTTACCTGACACTTTGTATGACTGGAAACTAATGTTTGTGTAGCCTACTGTTCTTATTTTATTAGTTTCCTATTTCGGACATCTATTAAATACAACTGTCTATAAAAGTGTCTGGTAGGGTAATTTCTTATCAAAATCGGGGTAAAATATCTGAAATGTGTAACTAAATCAAGTCAATGGGGAGATTGAGTTATTTGTGCCAGAAGGGTATGGGCCAGAATCGAACCCATGCCAACACAGTAAGCCTACATGTGCACGCTGAAGGAAGCAGCCCTAACCACTAGACCACCCAGACCACAATTGAGCTACATTTTGACAGTTGATTGGCAACATTAGGTTCGCTAGAACTCCTAAGCTGTCCTCTTTTTCGATAACATATACTGTAGAGCTATAAAAAAAAAAGGGCTTTCACGCGCCATTGTGCTCCATTCCGTAGGCTACCTCATTATTCTCAATTTCATCTTGTCTTTACAGGTGATATTATAGGCCTATGCGTGCAATTAGTTTTGATAGGCTACAGTAGGCCATAGTTTAGGTGTAGCCTACTGTACAGCTGCATTTCGGATACACTTGACACCTGTATGTCATAGCCTAGTGGAGACCAAAATATAGCTTGTGTTAATAAGCTATATAAAACGAAGGTTGTTGATGTGTATGGCTGAATGTTGCAGTAATAGGACCTAGGCCTAGCATTTGAGCGAGAGAGAGGATGATTTTGATAGCAAGCCCTGATCCCAATGACTGCCCCCGCATGGAGAGAAAGAGAACTGCTCATTTTGATGCAGTAGGGAAAAGATTGATCATGGACTCTGTTCCACATAGCGGTTGTTTAGGTGGTGTCGGAGGTGGAACTGTGTTAGAGCTGTCAAATCCACAAGTGGCTCCTGGCATTATACCTAAAATAGACATTGCCATTGGCTGCACAAGTCACATTAACAGAAATCTCATGCAAAGGAGTCACATTAACAGATATATCATGCAGAAGAGTCACATTAACAGAAATCCCATGCAGCCTTGTTTACAAATTCGAACACTGGAATGTGAGATTTGGATGATAGAAAATCCTCATTATTTTGTTTCATGATTTTTTAATTTGAGTGTAATTATTTCTATATAGGCTATACTTTCTCGCTATGAACTATCTAACAAGAGTGGGGCGGGCGTGGCTTCGTGACAATGATCGCAAGAGCAGCTGCTCACCGATTTGATGGCTCCAACTGCAGTTCCACCTCTGACACTGCCAAAACATCTGCTATGCGGGTGTCTGCTATCGCCGGTTAACACTTGATCTGATTGAATCTAGGCCCAAGTTAAGATCTGTCATCTGTACCACCAACTTGAAATAGCACGGCATTGTCAAACGATGGGCCTGAGGTTAGGTATAAAGGCAGAGGCAAATAAAAAGTATTGTTTGGCAGTCTGTATTTTCAGTGCACTGGATTGACCATAATAATTACTTCAGTTGTGTCAATGACTCCAGTGCAAGCCTAAGGCCTTTGTGTTTAGGCCTACACTATACAGTACGTGTGTGTATGACCTAAAGTGTGTGTCATAACATGTCGATTATGGTGAGGCAACATGGTGTGTGTTGGTGTGTGTGCACCTTTGATCATGGCCACCCTCCAGGCAGGGGTGTTTTGTTGCTGGGCCAGGCTGCTCTCCTCCCCTCCTGGCTGGGCTGTGTCCTCCTCCATCCCCTCTCTCAGCTCCCTGAGGAGGTCACCCTGCTTGGCCTTCATACGGCCCGCATAGGTCACCTTCTCATGGACCCGCAAACTCAACTGGCTCTGCAGCTCCTGGAAAGAAAATAGGTGCATGATTTGACATGATGTTGGACAGATACCAGTTGGACAGAGGTAACTAAAAAGTAACTATATGTGTAATGCATTGAATAAAACATGATTTTGTCCGGGATTCAAACAAAGGCCAGGATTCAATCCGATCATGGGGTATAGCAGAGAAGAAGAGACGAAGCGAGAGGTTTCAGTTTCGCCAAAATCTGTCCAAAATAAGACCACTTATTTTGGACCAAGCTTGTCACCTGCCTTCCTGCCTTTGGGACAACTACTCCTATTGTTAGGGCGAAGATATCAGCATCTCGCCATTAAATACAGATCTCTGGTTACAGGCATTGTAGCTTTAAAAGGCAATGTTACCGCATTCGCGGAGATCCCATTCACGGCAAACACTGCATATGTCGGCTCAATCGGAAATTGCCTTTAAAAAACGCAATGACAGATACCCCATGATCAGATTGAATCCTGGCCAAAGTTACATTGTCAACAATTGTATTTAATCTATAATAATGACGCTAAAATATTTATTGTCACACACACGTGCACACACACACACATACACACCAGTTTCCTGCGCTCCTTTTCCTTGTTCCTGATCAGAAATATGTTGCTGTTGTCAAGCACTTTAAAAGGGTTCGCCACAGGCATCTGTTTGCATACATCTTCACACATAGCAATAAAAAACAGGGACAAATGTCAGAAGAAGAGTAGCCCATATACTACTGCGGCTTGCATTTAAACCAGTACCAGTAAATTGACCTCTCAAAAACAGCATGCATGTTGCACCAACACAATACCAAGAATAAACTAGTAGGGGAGAGTGGGGTAAGTTGAGCCAAAGGAGTAAAGGCGTCAGCATGCTTCAGTTCAGTTGGTGCCTAGCCGAACTCGGCTAGCCAAACCGAACGAGTGTGCTCCCATACTCCATTAAAAGACCTTCGCTTGAAAATTCTAAAAAGCAGCAATAGTAGTGTTTGTCCATTTTGAAATGCCGTAGCCAGTATACACTTCCTCAAAATATTTAGAATGAATCCAAGATAACTCAAGAAATGTTGAAGTTTTTGCCGAGATCTTATTTGCGCAATTTCACATCTAACTAAGATGTTTGGTGAAGTAATTCTTCATGAAAAAATGTACATGAAGATAAGTTGTCTCTTGTTGAATGATAACAAAGACTATATTGAAGAATCCCTACTGTTGACCAATCACCGACTAAGGGCGCAGACTTCAGCTGCGAACTTTGGCTCGCCTCCAGAAAAAATGTTGTGTGCCTGAATAGCTGAAAAAACAGTCACTGAAGTCCAAAACAAACAAAAACGTCACAAAATGTCATCATATTATATGCACGAACTCTTCCGAACTGTTTCGGCTAGGAAGCATGCGTTTACGAGACCATACACAAAATGAATAATTTTCCCAAATATTTAGGAAGAGCTCATCATTTCATGGAGTCTGTGAAGGAAGGAACCATATAGAAAAAGTGGTGCGCAAGTTATGTACATAAAACTGTTTTTCACCAAGTCAATTTAATTTATTGTGTTACAGGTTTCATAATGCTAGGATCTAAACCAAAGTACTGTATATAATTTTAAGATTATTCAATACATCAGTTGGAGTCTCTATATCTTCAATAGGTGGTCCTAAACTTTGCATGAAAGTGCTTCCTTGTAGCTGTGTGGGCTAATATAGTTCAAATGTTTGCCTTGGGGTCAGTTGAACCAATGACAAATTGAGCGAATTGAAGTATTTTATTCCCAGGTGTAATGCAAGGCATTATCGCTGGGATATGACGTAACAACAGGGCCTGGCCTATGGTAAAAGTTTTTTTTTTAAGTACAAAGTGTTTGTTGTGTTAAGCCTGTGTTAAAAGACCCTTAAAATTATTAAAAGACAGAAAAAAAGCAATTGTGATTGTGTTTAATTGTATTTGGGAAATAAAGATAGACATGGTTTTAAAAAGGTAGTGGTAATATTTCATTCAGTACAGGAATTTTTTGGCGACTAAACTGACCCTTTCCCGCACCTCAACTTTCCCCATAACCGGCTATGTTTTTAAAACTGTAATGTTTACATGAATTCGGAGTATTTCCACGGATACAAAACATCCTGAAATATATGTATACGTCTTTGTTAGAAACAATACTATATCTCCCTTGGCAGAGTGATGCTGAATGTAAAAAATGTCTCAATGTACCCCACTCTCCCCTACTACTATTTTACTGTCTTTGTGTACCTAGGATGGTGTCATACATTTCAGAACCTGTTGATTGAACTGTTGATTACATTTTCTATACAGTTTTTATTGAATTATTTTATCTACAGTAGTTTTTAACAGGTTAACCCTAGACTGGAATGAAGTGGGATTAGAGTGATGTCATAAGAGTCAAATGACTAAGTGAGATGAACGAAATGGAATTGGAACATGATGTTTCCATGATTTCTTCCTAGTCTATTTTATGACAGAATCATTCTATGGGTAACCTCAAAGTGACTCATCGTCAATATTACAAGTAATGCTAACCAGTTAGTTAGATGATATGTACAATAGCTACTACCTGTAGATATCACTGACTTGGTGGCACTCGCCGACTGGGCAACTATCACGGGACCTGACAGCATGTTTGGTCCTCCTGTCGAATAGAATCGCATACAAAATATAGAAAATCAAAACTAGAATTCACACCCAGTAGAAACAGTAGGGTTATTATGTGTAAAGTAGCCTAGTCTTGCATGGCGAGCCTTCAAAAAACGTGTCTCATTCACCATGGGAGAGTGGGGTAAGTTGAGCGAAAGGAGTTGAGCCATCCTTGTTTCTAAGAAACCATACACAAAATGAATCGTTTGACCAAATGTTTAGGAAGAGGTAATAATTTCATAGAGTCTGTGAAGGAAGAAACTACATTGAAAAAGTGGTAGGAAAGTTAGGTCCATAAAACTGATTTTCACTGAGTAAAATGAATGTATTATGTTCAGAGGTTTCATAATGCTTGTATCTAAACCAAAGTAGCTCGTTGTAAGATTTCTCTAGACATCAGTTGGGGTCTCTATAAGCTTCAAAATGAGGTCCTGAACCTAGCATGAACGTGCATCCCTTGTAGCTGTGTGGGCTAATATAGTCAAAATGTTTGCCATGGGGTAAGTTGACCCAATTGTTGAGCCAATGGCAAGTTGAGCAAATTGAAGTGTTTTCTTCCCAGGTGTAATGCAAGGCATTATTGCTGGGATATGAGGTAACAACCGAGCCTGGCCTATGTTAAAAGTGTTGTTGTTTTTTAAGTACAGTGTTTGTTAGGTATTAAGCCTGTGTTAAAAGATGCTTAAAATTATTAAAAGACAAAAAAGTGATTGTGATTGTGTTGAATTGTGTTTGGGAAATAAAGATGGACATACTTTTAAAAAGGTAGTGTTAATATTTCATTCAGTACAAAAATGTGTAGGCGGCTTAACTGACCCTGTCCCATGGCTCAATTTCCCCCATATGTGCCAAGAGACCACATTTTTTGGACAAGCTCTGTTTTCAAAACTTTCACGTTTACATGAATTCTGATTATTTCCAGGGATACACAACACCCTGAAATATATGTAGATATCTTTGTTAGAAAGAATAGTATATTTCCCTTGACGGAGTGATGTTAAAAGTAAAAAAATGGCTCAACTTACCCCACTCTCCCATATGTGTTTAGTTACAGCCATTGTACAGTATCAGCGTGTCAAGATGAAGACTTATATGACTGATACTTACTGTGTCTTGATGTTGGTGACAGCATCCCTAGAGTAGAAAGTGAATGCAAGTTACCACAATTAGGGTTGCTAAGACTGATAAATAGGGGACAGGTTTTTTCACACATTGCATGTCAACTATAAGTTAATCGAATACCCAGGGTATTCACAATGGTGAATGTGGTAACAAGTTAATTCTCTAAATGGTTAGTAACATCATAGGCTATTTTCTGTCCACATTCTAACTGTGTAAGACATGTCTATAGTTTTGCCTAGTTGTTTTCATCAAGAGAATGTTACAATAATGTTTCATTTAAAACGGGCCTAAATTTCTCTTTAATAGGCAGGATTTCTGTTAATAGCTGTGCTCCTTGGTATCCTTGTCCTTTATAGCGTCAGCTGTGTTCTTTGTGTCAGTTGCCCTGTCAATTTGTTTTCTATTTGGTTTTAATTTTATGCAGTTTGAGATGATTCTGTATAATGAAAAGCTCTTCACAAATGTAATAAATTATTCTTATTATTTATGTTTCCAAAAGTTTATCAACAATGTCGCCCAAAAATCTAAAAATGGAGCCAAATTGGCTTGTTGTAACATCCAAAATATTTTACAACCCACTTTATCTAATATTATGTCAGAGTAAAATACGGTTTTGTTTTGAACATCTTCCCTTACCTTCAATTAGATTAATCCCTTTACAGTGTATTCTGCTGAAACACTTTGTCATATGAACATCTTGAGAGAGTTCTACCCTTTTTCTTCGGGAACTCGATTGTCCTAAGTTTGCGTTCTGTTGCCGTGGTAACATTATTGTTCAGAAGGTTCTATTTTCTTACCACTCGATGACGCTGTTTCCCAACATTCTACCCAGTCGTCAAACGCTTGTGTTCTATGTTACTGCATTTTATAAGACTGTCAGGGAATTTTGGAGTCAGATTGCTTAGCATCAAATTGCCCGGGAGGTCTCATTTGTTTACATTGGGCACGGAAGAATACTTGATAGGTTATTATAGCACAACTGACCATTTTGGGTATGAGCCAGACCACCACCGGTAATTCTATGATATTTGTACCCATATTTGCATAGTCCATGTGCTCCTCCTCCATTAAGGCAAAAAAAAATCTAAATTCAAATTTTTGAGAGCGAGAGGGTTGATATTGAGGAATTATTTATATTTTCTCATGTGTCCAGTGAGGGTCAACAGTTTCTCAAGCTAAAGGTCTCTGCCAGTTGATCTGCTGCCCACAGCCTATACCCTAAAGAGGATTTGTGCAATCCCCTCTACACCTCACCTTATGGACACCCAGTGTACTGAAATGTCCTGGCTAACTCAGGATACTGTAGAGCGCGTTGTGATAATACTCAGATTATGCTAGCCAATCGATTTGTCTCTATTACATGGACAGGTCCCTCCTGTCCATGTAATCTTTATCAATTTGATCTGAAACGCAAAACTGATCCTATATTAGCACTCTGACTGTTGATACGCTTTATGATTTCGGCCCTGATTACATTGATTAAGAGTTAAATTGGCAACATCTACTCTTGGAATTGTTAAGATTTTTGAAGGCATACCATTTTTTTTTTATAGAAGTGGCAGTGGCTTAATTTCTCTACCTAAAATGTGTTTAATTGTGTTATGAGTAAAGTTTGAAGGGTTGTTTAAATCCTTACAAATGTTTCTGACAGGACTAGAGTTGTGCCATGATGGTCTTGTGTCAATAGTGGCCGACAAAAGTCAGACCGCCAGTCTAATACTGATGTTTTGTCAAAGCTCACACACACGCACAGTCTAAAAATTTTTTTTCTTAATTTAATCTCCAATAGATTTTAACATGAACTGGATGGTCAGTTATCATGGTCAAGTCATATTGTCAAAGTTGTTGTGAAGGTGGAAGAGGTATGTCTGTTATAAAAATATGTTCTGCCTTTTTGACACAAAGATCAACAGCTCAAGTTGTTCAGGCTTTGAACTTGTCCCATCTTGATTACTGTCCGGTAATATGGTCAGGCGCAGCAAAGAAAGACCTAGTAAAGCTGCATCTGGCTTAAAACAAAGCAGCACGCCTTGCTCTTAACTGCACACACAGAACTAACATCAACAACATGCATAATAGTTTGTCACGGTTGAGGGTTGAGGAGAACTGACTACTTCTCTTCTAGGCGTTTTAAGAAACATTTTTGTGTTGAAAATGCCTAACCACTTGTATAGTATGTTTGCATACACTTCAAACAGACATACTGTACATACCCCACCAGACACGCCACTATGGGTTTCTTCACGATACCCAAACCAAAGACAGATTTAATGAGTCACTCAGTTATGTATAGAGCCATGTCATCGTGGAATGCTCTGCCACCAGAGGTTACTCAGGCAAAAAGCAAGTGTATCTTTAAAAAACAAATAACAACCATATTGTGTCACAGCACCTCTCCTCTTTCTAAAGATCTACTTTAACTGTACTGTATATAAGAATATGAATACTACTCGCTGTAAGCTATCAGTCATAGTTAGTAACCGTCGATGTATTCCTAAAGACAAAAAGGTTTCTATCTGGAACCTAAAAGGGTTCCTCAAAGGGTTCTTTGATAGAGAAAGCAGAGGAACCCTTTTGGAACCCTTTTGTAGATATGCAACAGTGTATATGCTGCAGGATGTGTGTCACTGTTTTAGCCCTAGATGGCTAGATATAGAATATAGTAATAGACTGTATGTTTTTGTTTCTTTGCTGTATGACTTTCTGTGTTTTATACTGGATCTGCTTCCTTGGCTATGGTCTGCCTTGACAAAGAGATTTTAGATMTCATTGGGATTCTTTGAATAAAGTAAAAACCTATATTTAAAAAAAAAATGCATGTATCATTTCAACTTATTTGTCAACATATTAACACATACAGTATATGTCACTATGACATCTTGTCCACACCATGTATGTTAACATATGTGGCTACAGTTTTCCACAGTTATTCAATTGTACCATATCCTTTGGCCTATCATTAAGGATACAGTCAGTTTAACACATTAACCAACATTTTCTGGCTCCAAATATGATCGCTATCCGGTCCCTCAAGGGCCAGGAAGTAGGACAAAGGCAAAGYGACTAATCTGTGGCTCAACGCCTCTCTCGATCCCCCTCTGCATCCCTCCGGGGTAACATCCATTAGGGCAGAAAACCTTTTAAAACATTTTGCAGCGGAAAGCAAAAATTATAATTTCTTAGGTAATCTCMCTGTTTCAATTATGTTGCAGTCCTTTGACGCCTAATGAACACAGCCCAGGTCTAATCCAGGGAGTGACCCGGAGCGGGATGACGATCACAACAGGTCTCCCAGCTATTTGATGTGCGCATTAGAAGGTCAGAGCAGGTCAGCCATAGCCTGCTGTTTGCCTTCCAGACAGACCAGACAGGCTGGCACGTTGTACAACATGGTATTACATTCACACTAATACATTCCTACCAGCCAGACCCCCGCTGACAGACTGTGACAGTGGTCAGGTCCCATATTGTGCACTTGAGCTGATGAGGGAGAGAGAGTGGTACTGGTAGTGATGTCAATTGGCCTCAGGCGATAGACTACAGTACAGAATGATATACTGTATAGAAATATATTAATGTAGAAGAAATATATACTGTAGAAATATTTTCATGTAGAAGAATAGACACTGTGGTTATTAACTGCTTATTCAAATATATGTTGGTTGTTATTTCCTCCAAAAAAAAGGGATAATGAAGAATATATTCCACCTTTCAGGTAATACGTGTGATGCACTGTATTCTATCCACYACCAGCAATATATCAACGGCAAGAAAAAGCAAATGCGTAATTTTCAGGATCACAAAGATATTGTTGGGGAATTTCTTACAAAGGGACAYTAAAAGTCAATCTTATATGAACCATTGTTTATTGTCAGAGCGCTGGAGAGGTTCCAACAAACTTAATGCACCATAGTGTGTCAGAATCTCTGCTGCAGCCGTCCCAGCAGTTGTCTTATATACGTCTATACACAGACAAATTATATTTGCATGATTTAGCAAAATTATATCATCATTACAGTTTTGTTTCATTCATGTGACCGACCAATACTGGTTCATAACATGTGACCAATACMTCACAAGGCTTTTTCTCTCTAAGCTGAGACCTTGAAACTGAGATATCTTTCRTTCTCAAAACAAGGTCTGGGCGTACTGMCAAATTGCAGATACTGATAAGTGAGGATTTGTTCAATCAGTCCCTTGCATGAACACAGAAATTGGTTATTAGAACAGCACATGAATAGAACACAGAAATKAGTTATAAGAAAAGCACAGGCATAACATTTCTATCTATTTTCACTCTCCTCTGCCAATCATGCGGATACAGCCACCAGTTTCCCAGGATAACTCGCTTCCGCCATGTGTTTCTCTCAGAATGCTGAAGTGACTGAAAAAAATAAACAGGCACGTTCAAGAGCATTCTAATGGTTTTTAAACACTTCCTGTCTGAGTACGCCTGGCTGCACTGGTTAGCCTACATTCTTCCTGAGTGTGGGTTCCTCTCTTTGTAACTGAACTTGAATCATGTTTGTTCAAGGATGGGTGTCTAGAAGTACAGRACATACTGCTGTGTATGATGTTAGTCAAGTTCATTCACTATCTAAGAACTACACAGTAGTAGTGTTCAGTGTTTTGCTGCATCAAAATTGCATGGACAGAGAGGATGATTGTAACACTGTAATAACAGTAGGCTATATTGTAATAACGTTATACAAAATATTCAGTCTTTCCAACAGTTTCATAGCCTACATAATGAGAACACTGTGTTGTGAACTTMTTTCGAGGAAAGCAAAATCCTTCCATTGAAATGTGTTCAAATGAACTCAAATAAACTCCCAAGAATTGACTATTTTCACAGCCATATCCAATATCCATCCATGATCAATTATTATTTTTMTTTCTATTGGGAGTCATATGAGACTCCGGTAAATAGGCTACATTGTTCAACATCCCCAGTCTCCTTTTACCGCAACAGTTATCTGCTCTTCAGGCGATGGGTAATAAGCATGAGAGGAAAACTAGGAAATTACTGTCTTCCTTTACTAAACATCCCACATGTAGGCGCACACATCCTGATTGACATATTCAGAGACCAGCCTCCACGTACTGTTGGCCAATAGCGGCGCAGAGCTGGGTCGAGCCTTCAGATCCAACCTCTTATTTTAACTCATATAACACACACACCAGCAGTCATGTGACGGTAATATAGTACAACTCTGCCTCGCCGCTCGTCAGTCTGAACGGTGCTGCATGGCAAGTCTCAAGGGCAAGGCATGCATTAGAGAGAGATTCCCCAACGARTGCAAAGGAAAAGTAAATACATTGGAATTAAACAGGGATTTGTACATGCTTGATGAATAAGGTAAGATCAGATATTATTTTTTTTCCTCATCTTTTCCTTGGGAATATGTTCTGCAAGAGATATTGGGCGTGCGTTTCTACTCCAGCCTACCACCATATGCCGCAGCACACTGCTGGACAAAAACATGTTGACGTTGGAACGTTGGAGCTGCGCTTTCTTACGCGTTCTATAGCTTCTGGGATAGGCAAAAGATGTGCTCGTTTGCTTCAAAACTATAATAAATCTGTAGATTATGAGTTATGATCATATGAGACAAGCAAATGTTTAAAAATGTGTTTTTTATGTCAATAGTAGTTTGAGAGGTAATTGATTTTCAATTGATTTACATTTCATTGAAATGTAGGCCTATAAGCTTATTTTTGTTAAATCTTGTTTTMTACGTTTCTTATTAGTATGTTGTAATTATACAGTGTTTATTATTGAAATAGCACGTAATTGCATGAATATAATTTGCACATGCGGCTTTACTAGGCAATACCAGTGGTGTYCTGTCAAACATATGGCATGCTGGCCGGATTCAGCCTGCAAGTGGGTTCAATCCGGGTCCAAACACAATATATTTTAAAATGACTAAAACCAAATCGAAACTGTGTAAAAAAGACAATGGACTTACATCCATACAGTTTCTTGACTGTGTCTAGCTTATAATCACTGAAATGAAAGCTACARTCAGGGAGCATCAACAATTCCAAAAACGATGAATAAAGGACCGTTTTTGGCAAATTCTGACTGCAAGRAAATATAACACATTTTCAAGGCTGCCCCCCTGGACCTCATTAAAGACTGAATGAGGCCCCGGGGCAAAATTAGTTTGACACCCCTGAGAGATTATAAAAGCATTAATGTATCTAGGTGAACAATATATACATGGTCAAGCAGAACAGATGAATGGAGCAATTATSCACTGGATATGTCGCAATAATTGTGTGTCATCCCAATTCAAGTGAATTTCCAGTAATTGGAGTTGATTTATTGCGTTTTGCATGTTCTGTAAGTAGCTTGCAGGTGATTTGTGTACTATTTGGATTGCTCAGTGCTCTTGGCTGCCCCACACAGTGCTTTATGTTAATCCTTTGACAGTTCCTTTGGTGGGTTACTGTCGGTCACTGAGCGAAGAGCCCAGAGAAGGCGAGGGTGAAACATCCATGCTCAGCTTTGCCTTTTCTTGACAGTGTTGCAAGTTACAAATGAGTTACAAATTAAAATAAAGAAAATCCTTGCAACGTTTAGAACTTAAACAATTAGAATAATTCAATATAGKAAAACATTTGTTCAAATGAAAGAATATCCAATAAATTCATTCAATAAATAAAATGCACTAAAAACCTACTTAAATGTAAATGTGTGAGATAAAAGTGTGCTTTGTCAGGAATAATTTACATTGCGTGGTGTCATCAAGTTATTTTAAATGATGTTTACTCCTGAAATACAAGTAAAGGAAGGTGATAGYCAATAGCCGCATAGCTCTCTGGAAGTCACTTCATCTCTCACGACAACCGCTTCATCTCACGCCAACCGCGATCGAACTCGAAATGGAAACATGCACAGCATTCCATATTTTTCATGTGCAGGCTAGTAACTGAGTGGCTGAAGATAATTTGGTTCACAGATGGTGCATTGGAGATTCATGACTTGTGATTAGGTCTTGGCTATCTGTTATTTTCCCTGTAGGCTCTTGTCTGTTATTACAGTGAAAATCCGTTTAGTAACCTTCTCTCTCTTCTTATCTGCTTATTTATGTTTGTCTAGATATACAGTATCTGGGCTGGAAACCTTGGAATTTAAGACTTTTTCTACCCAAGCTTTTTTTATCTTGAGAGAGAACAACAGGTGTTCTCTATCTCTCTGCGAAGCACGACCTTGCTGTGGTGACCCGTTCGTGGGTTTATTTGGTCCCAGTCTCCCGGCAACAAGAGGAATAACCCTAACAAACTGCTGTATCAGAAAGACAAATTTCAACACAAAGTGGGAGACATTCTCTTGGCCCCTAGCCAGGAATGGTGGATAACTTCCTAGTGAGCGGCGAGGACACTTTTTTACCGTACGGTGGCTCCCCACCGGCATACCGCCTGTTGGACATGGTGACGGACGGGGGGACCTACCATGTGATGCCTTCGCCCTTCTCCGAGGATGACCTGAGCGAGTCGTCCAGCCCTCGCTCCTGCTCCAGCCCCGACTCCCAAGTGCTCAGTTCCAGCTATGGCAGCAGCTCCAGTGCCGAAAGTTCAGACAGCATCCTGGACCTTCTGCTGTCCCAGACCTCCCTAGGCGGGGCAGGGACCGGGGCGGCCATCCCCATGTCACTGCCCACCTTTCTGTGGGACTCACAGAGGGACGYGCCATCCCACCCCCACCCAGAGGCCTTGAAGGAGGAGAGCGTGGACTTCCCGGTCTGGTCCTTAGTGGACATGGAGGAGCCRTCCTTCCAGCCCACCTTAGAGGAGATAGAGGAGTTCCTGGAGGAGAACATGGAGGTGGTGTCGTCCATGAAGCAGGAGGCCCAGGAGGGGGCGCTGGGGCTGGGCCTGGAGGAGATCTTAGGGCTGGGGGTGGGACTGGAGGTGTACAGGGAGTCCTCATCCCCGGGGCCAAGGCTGGAGCCAGAGGCCAAGCATTCAGACCAAACTGTGCCGACCGCAAATGCTACCACCGTCACCGAGACCAAAAGCACAGCAGCCACATCGTCACAGGAGTACAACGAAGGCCCGCACAATGACGTGTTCAAGAGTGGTTCATTATCCAGCAGGCCAAGATCAACACAGAGCTGTGCAAATGGTGGCAGCGCTGGAATGCCGGTCATCCTGCAGATCCAGCCCATTCAGATCAAACAGGAACCTGGTGCCACGGTTCCTCCTCCTCCTCCTCCCACAATTGTCCAGCCTCCTCCTCAGTCGGCATCAGACATAAAAATTGCCCAGCTGCTGGTCAACATCCAGGGGCATACCTTCGCCCTGGTGCCCCAGCTGCTTCCCTCCACCAGCCTCAACATCTCCTCTAAGTTTGTGCGCATCGCACCGGTGCCCATCGCTGCCAAGCCCCTGGGCCTCGGTGAGGTGGCGGTCGGGGGCCAGGGCCATGGGCTGCTGGTGGGGGGTCAGAAGTTCCAGAAGAACCCGGTGGCGGACCTTATCAAAATGCATAAATGCACTTTTCCCGGCTGCACCAAGATGTACACCAAGAGCAGCCACCTGAAGGCCCACCTGAGGAGACACACGGGGGAGAAGCCCTTTGCCTGCACCTGGCCGGGCTGTGGATGGAGGTGAGTGGGTGCTCACTGACAATGATGATGATGTATTACTTTATGATTATGATGATGATGATGATGATGATCATGATTTATTACTTTATGAATTTTCTATGTCAAAAAGCTTCCGGACATTCAACGTAGTAGGCATACCTCTAGCAAGCTTCCACTGTTGACCACAAAACGTGATCATTCTTCCCAATATATCGAAATAGATCATCTCAACACACTCACTATCATAATTGTATTCAGCAGGTGTCAAGGTTTTGAAGCTCAAGAATTTAAGACGTCTTTATCTCGAGAGATTTGATCAACGTTGCTTTATGGTTATGGCAGGTTGTTTGAAGAATGCTTAGGGGGTTTTGAGTGAGAGACCAGTCAGTGAACACATGCTATCACAATCATGTTTGAGATATGGATTATACCCTATTGTTACCGTAAGGCCTTTCTGGACGCAGTGAGGTAATTATATGTCTGTCCACTATACAGTACACGCTGGGTGTCATGTTCCTCAATGGAAGGAAGCCTTTGCACCACAGACCGTGACTGGCACCCAAATTGACCTGTCTGATGAGGTCATCAATTAGCCCCAGCGAGGGGCTTAACGTGAGACTTTACAGGATCCACAGGCTCCATTACTTATTAGTAGAGGCTCATTCTCTCGCAGCACCAAGCTATCCGTTGAGGCTCAGTGTTCATGGCGCTAAACATGGAATTGAGTTGCTTGTTTCCTTATGGCTATTTGGCTGTCACTCAACATGCTATTCCTTTATTGCAGTGCCACAATTCATTCGCCACAGTAGCAGTGCTGTGAATCATTATATATGTCTAGCACTAAGTGATACTTCCCCTTGTGGAATAGTTGGATACCACTTAAAAGGAAGAAAAAGTCTTCAATAAAGGAACGCATTTGACCTGCAGTACAGCCAACCATGGTCATCTACAGTATAGTCAGAAAATAGAAAGCAAGGAAGAAATGCATATCAAATCATTGTTTGCCTTCTTTCTCTTCTCCTCATCTGCTTTTCCAGAGCTCTTGCAGTCTTAATGGCTGTCAGGCTGTGTTCAAAGTGTTAATTGGAGGGTTGTCAAGCGATATTAACATGTTCCCTCAGATTCACACTTTTTTTCAGGCAGAGAGATATCTGGGATATGTGAGAATGGCGGGGGTGTCATATTTCTGCTGGTGTAAACTAAAACTGAGCCGAAGCATGTGGGTCGAGGTCACATGGGCGCAACTCGGGCGCCTCCTGTTCTGACTCGACAGCTGTGCAGGATTGTGCATGAGTGTGTGTGTGTGTGTCTGTGTGTGTGTGGTGTGTGGTGTGGTGTGTGTGTGTGGTGTGGTGTGTGTGTGTGGTGTGTGTGTGTGGGGTGTGTGTGTGTGTGTGTGTGTGTGTGTGTGTTGTGTGTGTGTGTGTGTGTGAGAGAATAAGTGTATGCGTGTGCGCGAACGTGTGTGATTGACTGTGTGACTCTTGTCCCTCAGTACAACTGGCTGATTTCCTGAGGACACAGGGTCAGGCGGAGAGAGTGACAGTATCGGGTGAAATTGGCTTTCTAAGCCAGGGGAAATGTTATCCATATGCCCTACACAGACCTCACTAAGTACAGGTGGCTAGAAGAGCAGGGACAAGCCAACACATGGGCAAAGTAGAGATCTGTTAGTGGTGTGTGTGTGAGTGAGTGTATGTGTGTGTAACAGAGTGCATTCTGTTATGCCCTGACCAGGGATCGAACTAGCAACCTTCTATACAACATCACACGCAATTCAACCATTTTAGCCTTTAGAGCAAAAGACTAGTTTGTCACTGTGTGAGCGACAGTTGCCTTTAGATCTCATGGAAGGTGTGATGTCACCAATGTATTCCAGTCAACATCCTACAGATGACTTTGACATCCACTACACGTACAGTACGTGTGTATGTGTTTATACATGTATGTCAACACGCTCCATACAGCATATAGGTTTGTAGTGCTGATAGTGCTTTTTGAGGTTGGTGTGGTTACGGTTAGATTGTAAAAAAAATAATCACGGTTTTCTATTTCGGGTTTCAATCATTTCTTTATGTAGGTTGAATGCTGTAACAACACAGAATAAAACAATTAATATATCATAAGTCCCATGATGGTAGTGACTGCATATTATACTGCTCACTTATTAACCATAATTTATTCATATTATTTTTATAAAATATTTTAGCTGTTGTGTAAATTACATTTGTTTTATTTAATTCCAAATCATCATCTCATCTCTATAAAGCTGCTGCCTGTGCTGTCTGACAAAATCACTATTTTAGTAGTTCTTCAAGGTTAATAAGGCATACATTAATGACTGCTGAATACCAACTATCAATCACTTAGATCATCATTTTTCTTCAGGTAGAGATACCTCGCGAAGCAACTGCTCTCTATCCCTCTCAATCRCAAGTTCTTCTGTCTCTTCCCTGCCTCTCCCTCTCCATGACCGGCCCACACAGACCGGAAAAGTAGGCGCGCACAATAGGTTGTCATTGTAGTTAATTACCAAGTTTTCTGCGTTAAACTTTGTAGAATATTGGCCTGTTGGAAACTACAACTCCCTACTACATCGCACAGTTCAGGCTTGATCTGATTTCTCTCTAGAGAAACTGMGCATTGGGCTCCCAGAAAAAAACGAATTAAATGGAATTCAAATAATTTAACCGATGCCGGTCAATTAGTTGTTAAAAAAATGAAAAATAACAATCATTTTGGTTAATCGCTCAGCAATATTAGTTTGTATAGAATCATTACATATATATATTTTTTTTACATTTTAGTTATTTAGCTCAAGTGGATATCAACAGATTTTTCAACTAGTCAGCTTGGGATTTGAACCAGCAACCTTTCGCTTACTGGCCCAATTTGCTTAACCACTAGGCTACCTGCCTCATTCCCTCCCTTATATGCTCAATCGTTCATGGACTGCAGTCCACTTCTTCTCCTCTAGCACACACTGAGCAATCTATATTCCTGAAAAGGGTACTGCATCAGTCAATTTATTTATGTTGACTTTGGCACCAACTTGGCAACCTGCCAGTGGCCGTGTATTTGTAATGCTGCAAGTCTGTTCCAGTAGATGAGCTCGGCTGCAGCAGAAATCTCTCTAGTAGTTATCCAGGCGATGCATCTCGGCCCAACAAAAGAGGTCTTGTCTGGATACAAAAGACAGGATTTAGTTAGAGTGGAGGCAAGACGGTGGGTTGGATGAAGGGGGGGGGTATAGAGAGAGAGAGAGGGAGAGAGAGATATATAGAGAGAGAGTGGGCGAGTGAGAAAGGATAAAGAGAGTGAGAGGGAGAAAGAAGGAAGAGCAAGAAAGAGAGAGAGTGTGTATGAGTGAGGGGCCTGTTTTGTGTGAGGGGCCTGTTTTGCACACAATCGGGCTGAGGGAAACTGGTGTGGAAGTGAGACGAACAAAGGCTAAGCACTGAATAGTTACCATGACTGTGTGATAGGAACGTCTAGGCTGGCAGTCTGCTTGAAAAGGGAGAAGGATCGGGGTGAGGTTTCTGTGCTAAGGCTGAGACTTTTACAGTTGGACAGGGGGACATGCATGCATACACTCTTAGAAAAAAAGAGTTCCAAACGGGTTCTTTGGCTGTCCGCATAGGAGAACCTTTTGGGTTCCATGTAGAACCATCTGTGTGAAAGGGTTTTACATTAAACCCGAAAGGGTTCTACCTGGAACCAAAAGGGGTTCTTCAAAAGGTTATCCTATGGGGACAGCCGAAGAACCCTTTTAGGTTTTAGGTAGCACATTTATTTTCTAAGAGTGTACAGACACACGTGCAAACAGGTAAGGGAACGTTGTGAGCACACACAAACACATACACACACCCATGCATGCTCACCTACAGAATACACCCTTACGTACACATAGTCTCGCAGTGTTTCTCTCTTTCTCCCTCTCTTTGTCTTATATGTCTTATATGTGTACACACGCGCACAGAAAAATCGAAATAAACCTCCCCATATTTTCTCTGGAGCTGACATTGATATCATAGCATCACAAGGCCAGGGGCACACACACTCCACACTCTGTTATTCCACTGCTTCCAGTCAGTCAGTCAAGTCAGTCAGAGGAACGAAGCAGGGGGACTCCCTGGGTAGGTAGGGGGTGGGTTTTTCTCAGAGTAGTGTGCCCACACACGAGGCACGAGGGGCCGGTTGTGCAGGAAGGGGCCAGAATGATTTACGACCTTACTGTACACACAACTATTCTCTAGCCACGACCATTGGCAGTACTACTGTAGTAGAGCTTGTGCCATTTTGTGTTCTAAATGTATGCTCTAGATTCATACTCTTGTATTATTACCCTACTGTTATTAATAACAAATAGTATTATTTTATTACTATCATCAGACTGAGCCCTTATTTTGAGAGTCACGCCAATACACTACAATTSTGTAGTGGCCTATTTAATGTCCTACTAAGCTAGCTATCTGAGCGCAAACCTCTTTTCTCCTCATGGTGTGGGGACTTATGTTTTATGTGTTTGTGTGACAGATAGTAATGTGGGTTTTATTCAACTCCTTGAGCATTGCTGCTTAATTACAGGCTCGAGATTGTATCAATTCATCATCATGTCAGCTCTGGCWGTAACATCTGGGAGACTGACAGAGCTAGGCTTGGGAGAGATTGCTGCGAGGCCAATAGTTGTCGTGCCTTAACCTTGATCATGTGTTTCAAACTGGCGCTAACTGGTTAACACTGACACATAGCATTGCTTTAAGCCTATAGCCATGTACTATTGTACGAAAGCTCTAACTATTTAGCATTTCCTAATAGGATTTCTCCAGGGTTTATCCTTGGGTTTTAAGCTAGCGCTAACTAGATAGCGATGATCTTCATAGCACTGGTAAGGTCATGTGTTTAAATGAAGATAGCATGAACCTTTTTGCATTGCCTTTGCAGCCCCCTCCCCAAAAATGTTTTCATCTGACCCTCCCCTTCTACTGTAAAATAGCACCCTCCCCCCTCATAAAGTTGACTCAAAATAATGCTTGCGACCACAAATAACAAGCGACCCTGTGTATATAAACGTGGGTATCAACATTGCCACTTCAGCATGCTTTTGTGGAACAGTCAATGCCATGCAGGTGCTACGGGCCAGAAGGTTGAGGGTTCACCGACCACCACAGGCGAGCTCGCTCTCCCTGCCTGTTTCATTACAATGCAATCAGAGCCGGCTGCATACAATGATCAGCTAGGGGGGAATCAGATTTTCAACATTTTGATGCTATATTTATAATTATATACAATATATGCAACAGATTTTCCACCAACAGGTTTCTGTGCCAATGCACCACACAACCAATAAACAAAACATACCGACTTCGGGCACTTCAATATCATGGTTTGCTTTTTTTAACACCACAATAAGTAGACTATGTCAATCTCGGCAAACAGAAACTACATCCCTCCCTTACCCAGTATCGAGGGCTTGTCATTAAACTTTTTGGTGTTTTGTAACAGATGTATGTTTCTAGTCATCAATTGGCGACTGCACAGTTTGGATTGATTGATTTTATTTGTCAGTTAAAAAAATACATACAGGACCAATCAAAAGTTTGGACACACCTACTCATTCAAGGGTTTTTCTTTATTTGGATTGTTTTCTACATTGTACAGTAATAGTGAAGACATCAAAACTATGAAATAACACATATGGAATCATGTAATAACCAAAAAAGTGTTAAACAACATCGATTTCAGATTCTTCAAAGTAGTCACCCTTTGCCCTGACCAAGTTAAATAAAGGTTCAATTAAAATAAAATAAATAAAATGACAGCTTTGCACACTCTTGGCGTTCTCTCAACCAGCTTCACCTGGAATGATTTTCCAACAGTCTTGAAGGAGCACTTGTTGGCTGCTATTCCTTCACTCTGCGGTCCAACTCATACCAAACCATCTCAAGTGGGTTGAGGTCAGATGATTGTGRARGCCAGGTCATCTGATGCAGCACTCCATCACTCTCCTTCTTGGTCAAATAGCCCTTACCCAGCCTGTAGGTGTGTTGGGTCATTGTCCTGTTGAAAAACAAGTGATAGTCCCACTAAGCGCAAACCAGATGGGATGTTGTATTGCTGCAGAATGCTGTGGTWGCCATGCTGGTTAAGTGTGCCTTGAATTCTAAATAAATCACAGACAGTGTCACCAGCAAAGCACTCCCACACCATCACACCTCCTCCTCAATGCTTCACGGTGGGAACCACACATGTGGAGATCATCTGTTCACCCACACCGCGTCTCACAAAGACACGGCGGTTGGAACCAAAAATCTCACATTTTGACTCATCAGACCAAAGGACAGATTTCCACTGGTCTAATGTCCATTGCTTGTGTTTCTTGGCCCAAGCAAGTCTCTTCTTCTTATTGGTGTCCTTTAGTAGTGGTTTCTTTGCAACAATTGGACCATGAAGGCCTGATTCATGCAGTCTCCTCCTAACAGTTGATGTTGAGATGTGTCTGTTTCTTGAACTTGAGCAATTTCTGAGGCTGGTAACTCTAATGAACTTATCCTCTGCAGAAGAGGTAACTCTGGGTCTTCCTTTCCTGTGGTGGTCCTCATGAGAGCCAGTTTTATCATAGCGCTTCATAAAGTTCTTCAAATTTTCTGGATTGACTGACCTTCATGTCTTAAAGTAATGATGGACTGTTTTCTCTCTTTGCTTATTTGAGCTGTTCTTGCCATAATATATACTTGGTCTTTTACCAAATAGGGCTATCTTCTGTAAACCACCCCTACCTTGTCACAACATAACTGGTTGGCTCAAACACATTAAGAAGGAAAAATATCCACAAATTTACTTTAAACAAGGCACACCTGTTAATTGCAATGCATTCCAGGTGACTACCTCATGAAGATGGTTGAGAGAATGCCAAGAGTGTGCAAAGCTGTCATCAATTCAAAGGGTGGCTACTTTGAAGAATCTCAAATATCAAATCCATTTTGATTTGTTTTTGGGTTACTACATGATTCCATATGTGTTATTTCATAGTTTTGATGTCTTCACTATTATTCTACAATGTAGAAAATAGTAAAATAAAGAAAAACCCTTGAATCAGTAGGTGCCCAAACAGTATATACAAAAATATGTTTTAAGGTGACCGGGATTGCACAATAAAGTCTGGGACTTATTTTCATTGTGGTCCCTATTTTTTTACATGAATACATACACAATTACATGGATACAGACATATTACAGAGATAGAGACGGAAATTTTTTTCAACCTCCATATGAATATGAGGGGGGAGTATAAATGCACKTCTTACAAGCTTGTTTGGCTGGTAGCTTATTTTTTTAAATGTTTGGGGCTGCTGGTGAACTATGATGTGCAGGCATAATCAAAGTGATACTTGACTGGCGCACTTGCCAGAGTCTCTAGGATGTCTATAGCTAGGTTTCCATCCAATTGGCGACAGATTTTCATAGGAATATTYGGAAATCTTCATGAAAAACAATATGCTATTTCAGTTTCCTTTTGGAAAATTTGGCGTCGGACAACATGACAAAGATGATTTGAATCTACCAGACTTTTGAGAAAAGTAATGGACACCCATATGCTTTCAGATCCAACCTAGCGCAGCCAGCGCCATCAATAAATGAGGGATTTTGGCCAAATGAGCCACATTTAAAAACAGCCTATAACAAATTACAAAAACACTATTCTTTGTGTTTCAATGTGTAGCATACGCAAAACTTTATAGCCTATATATATATATATATTTTTTTTTTTGGGGGGGGGGGCGCTCCTTTCCTAAAGCAATAATTGTCCCCCTCACGGTTCAGCTGTCAGAGATTTGAGCACTAAATGTATCAGGTTATTGCATGCGTAGACCTTTAGGCTTAGGTGTTCACTGTATGATATTCATATTTTAATAAATGTATATATGTAGCCTATATAAAGGAAGAGAAGCTTAGGCCTAACCCCAGAGAGATAGAGATATGCCGGTGGCATGCTACGACAGTGACATATATTTATTTATGTCAGATGGCTACTGTGTCTGATATAGACGTACAGAAGGAGGGTAATTCGTACATTTCTGATCCAAATATTTTGCATAAAGACAAGCATTATATTGTCAGATTATAGGAGTTACTCTTGTAGGCCTCTTCCTCATTTCAAGTTCAGCTGTCGGAGTCAGTTGCTTTCATGTCATAGGCCTGCAGTAGTTAAAGCTTAGTAATAGCCACACCATACCAAATCTTCACAGATGTTTTATTAGGGTAATATCAAAAGTAAGTCAAGCCATTGTTTATAGGGAAAATACAAGCAGAAGAGTGATTGCAAACCAGGGGAAAAAAACGCACCTCCCTCCCCTCTGCCCCCCCCCCAAAAAAAAAAAACTCCCTAAAGCAAAAAAATTAGTTGGACATCCCTCCCCTATTTTGGACCACCCCTCCCCCCTAGTAAATTTCGATCTGTCCCTTAGCTTAGCCTAGCCATGTGTTTTAAGCTAATTATTTAGCATTGCTAGCATTACTTTAGGGTTCATCCATGTGCTTTAAGCTAGCTATACTGTAACTATTCAGCAATGACATATAGTCTGGTGGCCTTTGTCAGGGATGTTACATAACTAGCGAGGCTTGGTGAGATGCAGTAGGTCTTGCAAGAAAAGGGAGATGCCCAGATTTACTGCAAAATAACACTTTGGTTCAAGCAGACGTGGCGTAGCCAATCACTTATTATGGTATACACTGCCCCAAGACTGCCAAAGTCAAAACATGTCGAGCTACTTGCTGTAAAATGACTTTTACCATCATGACTGTACACACATCTGTATATTCTACCATTTCGGAATCACTGTCGCAAACATTTGACAATAATATGGAATAAAACTAAAACCAAATTCTCTTGTCTGTACTATGTCAAGAAATATTATAAATATWTTTTTTTAATCATGTTATGTAAACAATAATGTTTTGTTATTTTCTAAAATGATTGACATCTCTCTCCTATCTGTGTGTGTCTCTCCCAGATTCTCACGGTCGGATGAGCTGTCGCGGCACCGGCGGTCCCACTCAGGGGTCAAACCCTACCAGTGTCCCGTGTGTGAGAAGAAATTTGCCCGCAGTGACCATCTATCAAAACACATCAAAGTCCATCGCTTTCCGCGAAACCGGACGCTGCGCACAGCAAACTGACCCCATCCGGATCACTCTTCAATGGACATAGACCAAGGGAGCACGGAATGTGTGTGTGTGTGTGTGTGTGTGTGTGTGTGTGTGTGTGTGTGTGTGTGTGTGTGTGTGTGTGTGTGTGTGGTGTGTGTGTGTGTGGTGTGTGTGTGTGTGTGTGTGGGTGGTGTGTGTGTGTGTGTGTGTGTGGTGTGGTGTGTGTGGTGTGTGGTGGTGTGATGTTGGTGTGGTGATGAGTATGGAGGTGTTGTGGAGAATGAGATGGGAAAAAGAAGAAACTAATGATGGTGCTGAGGATGGCGAAGGAAAGGGGGGGGAGGGGAAGGAGAGACAAAAGAGAGAGATACTTTCCTTTACGGTACAGACACCCCACGACCTAGACTATTCCATTGTACGCTGTTAAAAGTACACAAGGAACCGGGACATGGCAATGTCCCTTTGAAGTTCCCCTGGCAAGACGCAAATTGGTTTAAGACTGAGACAGTGAATCCTATAACATCTCGCAATATATAGAATCAGCACATTAACCTCTTCTCCACCAGGCACCGCCAGCTTTCTTCAGGGACAGCTTACCACACTTAGATGGAGAGGATTGGACCCATAGTTGGTTCCTCCCACACACACATTATCGACGATCAGATATTGATAGCTTAATACACTAAATATAAAT
The DNA here is from genome assembly GCF_002910315.2 of Salvelinus sp. IW2-2015. Lineage (NCBI taxonomy): Eukaryota > Metazoa > Chordata > Actinopteri > Salmoniformes > Salmonidae > Salvelinus > Salvelinus sp. IW2-2015. Next base: position 19,189,535 of record NC_036838.1, read on the forward strand.
TCACAGCAACAGGAATACAAGCAATTAGAAAATATCTTTAAGGAGATACCCAGAAAACATAGACCTGGACAAAGTCAATGACCCATAGTTAACTTATATATATGTATTAATCAGCCTTTTGAAGCTAGCATGACTTTTTGTTATTCAACGAATCACTATTACCATAGCAGGTGGAGGGAACAGTGTAAGCTTATGGGCCAAAAAATTAGCAAAATACAGTGGTCTGAGCAGGCAATGGCTTACGCACCATAAATAATAAATTCATGGCTGAATGGGAGAGAGTGAGGCACTGGCACAAAGTGTCCATAATCAACCTCAGGCTTTTTTTTTATTTGTACCGCAACGGGGGGCTTTTTTAGACGACATAATAGGCTAAGCTGGCCCCACGACATGCCAAATTAATTCACAGATTTCATAAACATTCTTTCAACGTTTATACAATCATTATCCATTAAGGTCAAATACACAATTTCAGTCCCGCAAGAAGTTCAACTTCTTAGACACAATGTTTTTTTCAGTAATAACATCAATACACAGAAAAAACACTACACACTAGAGTCGTAAACTTCAAAACGAACAGAACAACACATGCGTTTAACTTCATAAGAGAGCAGTTTACCATCCGCTAAAACAGTACATTTAAGGATTAAATAAAATCCACAAATATAAGCGGTTCTACAGGATATCATCTTGCAAAGCAAGTACGTGGAATTAGGCAATAAATACACTATCAAATGCACATTAGAAGAAGAGGAATATTCAAACGGGAGAACGATTTTAAGAACCATTAAAAACAAGACATTGGCGCCCTCCCGTCCCATTCATTCCACACTCATAAGACCACATCAATCCCACCTCTCTTAACCTTAAACCTCGAATCCCTACTCCTAACCTTAACCTCTCCTAAAACCCCACGCCTAACCTTAACCTCTCCGGCAAACCCACGGCGTTAGACCTTAACCTCTCCCCAAACACCAACGGCTAACCTTAACGCTCTCCCCAAAACCACGACTAACCTTTAACCTCTCCCCAAACCCCACGCCTGAACCGTTAACCTTCCCCAAACCCAGCCCTAACCTGTAAGCCCTCCCAAACCCCACGCCTAACCATTAAACTCTCCCCAAACCCCCACGCCTAACCCTTAACCGTCTCGCCAAGACGGCTGGTTATGACCCTTGAACGCGCTAATCACTTAATTTTACCATTACGCTAATCAGGGTTCTCATCCGCTAAACGTTAATCTCTACCTCCCTCCTTACACCCCTAATCCTGGACTCCCCTATGGAAAAGTGATCTGGCACCGAATCAGCTGAGAACCGCAACAGGACTTCCTCTGTCTCTTCTCCTTTGTCCTCAATGACTCAGATCAACAGACAAATTATCGAGACCCCCTAGTAACGCACATGGTGGGTTTCACAAGATAGGAGATCGAGATCCCTACAGTCAATCAATCAAACAACACTTCTGTGTGGTCGGCGAAAGTAGAACTTCTCTAAGTTTCAGCACACTTACCATACCACCAAACATACAGAATAATTTCAGCATTCAGAAGAAACAACAAATTTAAGGACCTCCTGCCAACCGAAAGCACTCAGATTCAGTAGTAAGCAGCCACAAGACCCAAATCTCAACATTTCCATTTGACAGATAGAAGTTCATTCAAACATACAAAGCCATACATCAGACCAAAGTATGCAGAGAATTCACTATTCATTGAAACACCCCATAACGCCCATTTATATCATTACATGCACACTCTGGCTCAATAAAAACAATAACATCGGAGAAAACCAACACACCATAGAAACCAGACTCATACAACATGTGATAAACATTAAAAGGGGCAACACCTACGAAACGGCAACTCATAGACCCACTTCCCAAGAGAAGCACTCGTACCATCACCCACCTTACCATATCAGGGGTTACAGTCGACACATAAGGCTGGGTACCTGTGGGCAGCGAAAGAGGGTAGAACGGGAGTGGATCCAGCACCTACAGACATAACGCCAAAATGGACCTGAACGAGAAGGTTATTAGAAAATGGGTGTTTAAGCAGACAGGAAAATGGAGTGGAGAAAGAAACATGGGTTTTATTTAATTTTAGTCTACATAGCTCTATATAATTTATGTTTTGTTTCAGTTTTAGTTTGTGCATTTCCCTTTGTTCCTTAGGTCTTTCCTTTCTTTTAGTTATGAATAAAACAATAAAACGCAACTAAATGCATCAAATATTGCTTTTTCATGTTCATATTTAACAAACATCATGGTTGAAATGAAATCTTTCAACCCACATCGGCTCCTGCACTGTCACCAGAAAAAGGAGCCATTTTAGAAACTTAACTTCAGTTTTAATTTATGATATCTTTAGGAGGACACCTACGGGCCTTTTTTAAGTACTAAATACAACCCTAATAATAAAGATCATCAGAAGAGGGAATAAACATGGAGATTGGCCTGATGCAACCGTAAAACAAACTAGCTGAAGCGATCGAAAACAACAATTATATTCAAAACCTAAACCCTAGCGCAGTGCCATCCCTGGGTTTGTCCTCTTCAAGTATAGTACTGCTTTCAGGTGGCTGGTTTCGTGCTCCTCGTGTGGGCGGTGTTTGCTGCTCCGCTGTCCCATCGGGTCGATAACCACAGTCCAGACCCACCGGGAGAGCAACAGCGCCTTATGAATTAACAGCAATAAGTATTAACATTGAAATCACTTCTTCTTTTCCCCAACATACTTATTCTTTTTATTTTTTCCTTTGATTTGTCTCATTGTGCTAGAAGGGAATTGGCATTGGTACCCATATACAGAACCCACACACAACAACTAAGTAAATAAAAAAGTACAGGATAATAGAAAATTGTAAACTGA
>NC_036838.1:19192431-19255759 GCF_002910315.2 Salvelinus sp. IW2-2015
AGAGAGAGAGAGAGAGAGAGAGAGAGAGAGAGAGAGAGAGAGAGAGAGAGAGAGAGAGAGAGAGAGAGAGAGAGAGAGAGAGAGATGGAAATAGAAGGTTTATGTGTGTGTGCCTTGCCTTTTAGAGAAATATTGTGCTATAATTTATTGTAGAAAGAAAAAACATTGAACAACCATGTGAAACCAACAAATGACACTTACCATCTTCTCATTAATCAACATTTCTTGAGATTCTTGTTGCTGTTGGTGCTGTTGCACTCTTTTTATTTGTTTTTCTGTTCTGTCTTTATCTTCTATTTCAATAAGAGATAAGATACGTTTTTTTCATTTGAGGTGAAATGTATAATTGCTTCAGTAACAGCCTTCTATTTTACCTGGATATGACTGCCTTTTATCATTTTAAGAGTCAATGTCTTTGACATTCCTCATCTGTCAGGTTAAAGTTTTCCTGGAACTTTCTCCAAGTCAGGTTGAAGTTTCCCCAGAAACGTTGTCCTTGTTTTTTTCATTGTCACTCACAACTCATTGACAGAGAGGGTAGAGAATAGTTTACTCATTCAGCACACTGTTTATGCAAAGGGAGGAGCCGAGCCTATTGTCAATTCTGTACATGAACTACTGATAACAAATAAGAACACGTCACTATAAGCTACTGGGACTCTCTCAAGTTTCAGAAAAACTTCACCGGCTCAAATTCTGATACAAGGTGGGGGAAAGTAAAAGAATGGCAGAGAAAATGCAAAACGAAAAGCAAAAAAGAAAGAATTGTGCACGGTAATGATTGTCGATTGTTTTACGTCTAAACAGGCCTTCCAGTCAGTGTTGTGTATTTTTTGGTATTTTTCGTGTAAGTGGCTCAAGCCATTTGTTAGACACTCGTGTGGCCTTAATCCACCACAGCATCCTTACCAGGGGAGAAAATAGTAATATAACAAGTTATTCATCACAGTTTTATGGAGAAATGGTGATATGGTTTGAGACAATGAAGAAAGGGAATTGGAAATGTATCACCCTTTACTCGCTCAGTATACACGTCCATTTTGCTCTCCGTTTTACTATTGACACAAAATCTGCCTCAACTCAACTATCCAACCTGATCTGTTACTGGAATACCCACAAGTCTATGTTGGCGTGAGGTCATCATGTATGTGGATACTACTACACCACGGTGCTGAACACCCGGAAGAACTGCTTTCTGGGAACTGTAGTCACAACACTTATTTAGGCCATGACACAGTCATTACTTTTGATGTCCTGTTTTCTCTTGAAACTTGTTTGTTATGTATGCCATGCCCTGTTGTGAATATGTACGGTGTGAGAGATACCATCCATGCAGAGTTCATGTACTGTTTGCAGATTAAAAAGCAGGGGTACACTATATTGTACATCATTCCTTTCATTCAATTTTTGAATTTTTAATGCTTGTTTAAACACAAGTGTTTTATCGCATCCTATGAATGTATGTTAATACGCAGGAGGGTACATAGCTGCATCCATGCGAAAGACACAGAAGACTATAATAACATATCTTAAGTCTGTGGTTGTGAAGATTTCTAGTGGAACCCCTAAATGTGTACATAACAGAATGTTTCAGTACATATGAATATATTATATATTTTTTCTTTGTTCTACCCAAGATGCATTTACAAATAAAAATGGAAACAATCCTGTGTAGATTACTCTCTATTATTTCTGCTCATTTTCTCATGTGAATTCATTAGACCAAAAAATCATCAATGTTTGGAGGTAACAAATCATCGTTTAACAAAATATACAGTATCAGTCAAAAGTTTGGACACAACTACTCATTCAAGGSTTTTTCTTTATTTTGACTATTTTCTACATTGTAGAATAATAGTGAAGACGTCAAAACTATGAAATAACACATATGGAATCATGTAGTAACCAAAAAAGTGTTAAACAATTCAAAATACAATACCGTTCAAAAGTTTGGGGTCATTTAGAAATGTCCTTGTTTTTGAAAGAAAAACACATTTATTGTCCATTAAAATAACATCAAATCGATCAGAAAAACAGTGTAGACATTGTTAATGTTGTAAATGACTATTGTAGCTGGAAACGGCTGATATTTAAGGAATATCTACATAGGCGTACAGAGGCGCATTATCAGCAACCGTCACTCCTGTGTTCCAATGGCACGTTGTGTTAGCTAATCCAAGTTTATCATTTTAAAAGGCTAATTGATCATTAGAAAACCCTTTTGCAATTATGTTAGCACAGCTGAAAACTGTTGTCCTGATTAAAGAATCAATAAAACGGGCCTTCTTTAGACTAGTTGAGTATCTGGAGCATCAGCATTTGTGGGTTCGATTACAGGCTCAAAATGGCCAGAAACAAAGAACTTTCTTCTGAAATTTGTCAGTACGCTGTGTATTACTTCCTTCACAGAACCGCGCAAACTGGCTCTAACCAGAATAGAAAGAGGAGTGGGAGGCCCCGGTGCACAACTGAGCAAGAGGACAAGCACATTAGAGTGTCTAGTTTGAGAAACAGACGCCTCACAAGTCCTCAACTGGCAGCTTCATTAAATAGTACCTGCAAAACACCAGTCTCAATGTTAACAATGAAGAGACGACTGGCAGCTTCATTAAATAGTACACGCAGAACACCAGTCTCAATGTCAACAATGAAGAGGCGACTCCGGGATGCTGGCCTTCTAGGCTTGGATTAGCTAACACAACGTGCCATTGGAACACAAGAGTGATGGTTGCTGATAATGGGCCTCTGTACGCCTAAGTAGATATTCCATTAAAAATCATCCGTTTCCAGCTACAATAGTCATTTACAACACTCTTGGCATTTTCTCAACCAGCTTCACCTGGAATGCTTTTCCAACAGTCTTGAAGGAGCTCCCACATATGCTTTTTATTTTATTTAACTAGGCAAGTCAGTTAAGAACAAATTCTAATTTACAATGAAGGCCTAGGAACAGTGGGACAACTGCCTTGTTCACGGGCAGAACGACAGATTTTTACCTTGTCAGCAAAGGATTCGATCTGGCAGACTTTCGGTTACTGGCCCAACGCTCTAACCCTGAGCACTGCTGAGCACTTGTTGGCTGTTTTTTCTCCACTCTGCGGTCCAACTCATCCCCTACCATCTCAATTGGGTTGAGGTCGGGGGATTGTGGAGGCCAGGACATCTGATGCAGCACTCCATCACTCTCCTTCTTGGTCAAATAGCCCTTACACAGCCTGGAGGTGTGTTGGGTCATTAGCCTGTTGAAAAACAAATGATAGTTTGACTTATCGCAAACCAGATGGGATGGCATATYTCTGCAGAATGCTGTGGTAGCTTTGCTGGTTAAGTGTGCCTTGAATTCTAAATAAGTCACAGACAGTGTCACCAGCAAAGCACCCCCCACACAATCACACCTCCTCCTCCATGCTTCATGGTGGGAACTACACATGCAGAGATAATCCGTTCATCTACTCTGCATCTCACAAAGACACGGTGGTTGGAACGAAAATCTCATCAGACCAAAGGACAGATTTCCACCGGCTAATGTCTGTTTCTCGTGTTTCTTGGCCCAAGCAAGTCTCTTCTTCTTATTGGTGTCCTTTAGTAGTGGTTACTTTGCAGCAAATTGACCATGAAGGCCTGATTCACACAGTCTCTGAACAGTTCATGTTGAGATGTGTCTGTTACTTGAACTCAGTGAAGCATTTATTTGGGCTGCAATTTCTGAGGTGCAGTTAACTCTAATGAACTTATCCTCTGCAGCAGATGTAACTCTGGGTCTTCCTTTCCTGTGGTATTCCTCATGAGAGCCAGTTGCATCATAGCACTTGATGATTTTTGTGACTGCACTTGAAGAAATGTTCAAAGTTCTTGAAAGTATCCAGATTGACTGACCTTCATGCCTTAATGTAATTGACTGTCGTTTCTCTTTGCTTATTTGAGCTGTTCTTGCCATAATATGGACTTGGTATTTTACCAAATAGGGCTATCTTTTGTATACCACCTCTACCTTGTCACAACACAACTGATTGGGTCAAACACATTAAGAAGGAAAGAAATTCCACAAACTGTGATCAAGGCAAAGGGTGGCTAATTTGAAGAATCTCAAATATAAAATACATTTTGATTTGTTTAACACTTTATTGGTTACTACATGATTCCATATGTGTTATTTCATAGTTTTGATGTCTTCACTATTATTCTACAATGTAGAAAATGTAGAAAATCAAGAAAAACCCTTGAATGAGTAGGTGTGTCCACACTTTTGGCTGGTACTGTACGTAAATAGAGGCCATACACTGAGTGCACAAAACATTAGGAACATCTGCTCTTTCCATGAYATAGACTGACCCGGTGAATCCAGGTGAAAGGCACAGTATGATCCCTTATTGGTAATAATTTTGGATCGCACTGTATATGATTACACTTTTAATAAATAGTTTATATATAAACATGTATTTGTGTTAATAAATACATTCTGATTCTGATTCTGCATTGTATCATTATTTTGGGTCAAAGTTTCTTGACCAGAGCTAAATATTCTTATGAATGTATTTTTTAACACAAATACATGTTTATATATAAACTATTTATTAAAAGTGTAATCATATACAGTGCGGTCCAAAATTATTGTCACCCTTGATAAAGATGAGCAGAAATTACTGTATAAAATAAATAACAACAATTCTCAGCTATATTGTATRCTCCAAATAATTGGGAATTTATAATAATTTTACTAATACAATTGTTCAGAGGAAAAGATTTTGTTTAAAAAAAAATCTCCAAAAGTTTGGGGTCAGGATTATTGACGCCCCTGTTTTCACTACCTTTCAATACCTCACCTTGCGAGGATCACGGCACTGAGCCTTTTTCTAAAATGTTTTATGAGTTGGACAACACATTGGGAGTGATCTTAGACCATTCCTCCATACAGAATCCTTCCAGACCCTTGATATCCTTCGTCTGGGCTTATGGACTGCTCCTTTCAATTCAACCCAATAAGGGATCGTACTGTGCCTTTCACCTGGATTCACCGGGTCAGTCTATGTCATGGAAAGAGGAGATGTTCCTAATGTTTTGTGCACTCAGTGCATGGCCTCTATTTACGTGATTTCCATTTTGATCAACGTGTGCGCCTATGCACGCCTTCACGTATACAAGCAGCAGTCGAAAACATCTAGTGTTCCATGTGCAAAATGTGCTGACTCACCCATCATCAGTAGACAGTCAAAATGTTGTTATGGACCGGGAGCGATGATGAGGAGGGACGGAGGACTGTATGTATGTGTGTATTTGTGTCCTCTGTGTGTGTGCGCGCGCGTGTGTGTGTGTGTGTGTGTGTGTGGTGTGTGTGTGTGTGTGTGTGTGTGTGTGTGTGTGTGTTGTGTGTGTGTGTGTGTGGTGTGTGTGTGTGTTGTGTGTGTGTGTGTGTGTGTGTGTGTGTTGTGTGTGTGTTGTGTGTTGTGTGTGTGTGTGTGTGTGTGTATTTGGGGTACTGCTCGGTGGGGGTGGTAAGGTATGATCAGAAGGAGTTGGAAGTGGGGGCAGTCAGGGTTGCAGAAACAGCTAATTCATCCCTTATGTTGTGTCCCTCTATGGTTACATTTACCTTGACATCCTCTTATGCTGATTTAAGAGTCTACATCCTACACTCCTGGTCGGTATTGTGGAACACGGCAGGTTGTCGCAGTTTGGACCGTACCAGTTTAATATTTCTTCAGGTAAGTGGAGGATACAGGGATGCAGAGATTCCTAGACACTTAACAAATGCCTTCTCACGGTTAGCTAAGAGTGTTCAACCCAAAATATCTACATCTGTTGGGAAGTCAAGAAAATTGAATACTGGGACTGCTGATCCATTACATAAATATTTGACTATAACTGCACCATTTCAGATTAAAAGAGGGGACACTGTTTTTGCATTTCCACTTGCTGAGAGAGCTACTTGTAAATGAGTACAAACAAACACCTATTGTACACATTATTTACATTTGTTTTTAATGTGACAGTATTTAAACTTGGTTTCAATCAATAGAATAATATGGTGTCCATTTTAGGACAGCCTCAGTCTCGGGAAAAATCAACAGTAGTTATTCTCAGTTCAAATGAAACAACTTTATCCCCTTTGGGCAATTACTAGCTTCAGTAATTGATTCAGACACATATTACAAACAGTCACAGAGACAATAAATAGACAAGAAACATGAGACAATGACTTAAAAGTGCAGTGCAATAAATATTGTATGAGTGATATTATCTCAGTCAAAGGACACGAAAGTTTTTGTGACCCCATTTACTTTTGAAAACATTGTGTACACTCGCAAACATCTGGCAATGTATACAGGAAGACATATGTACCCGTGCAGTATCAGTGTTCCCATTGACTTTATGGTGTTCAGACAACCTCAAGGTTAGCCGTGCATGACAAACATCAAGCGCTTTCTGTCTGAAATCAGCTCACTAGGCACAGCCAAAGGACATTGATCTAGTTGATTCGTTTTGTATTGAAAGAGCTTAAGAAGGGCTTCCCGAGTGGTGCAGCGGTCTAAGGCACTGCGTCGCAGTGCTTGAGGAGTCACTACAGACCCAGGTTTGATCCCAGCCAGTGTCACTCCCGTGACCGGGAGTCCTATATGGCGGCTCACAATTGGCTCATCATCGTCCGGGTTAGGGGAGGGTTTGACCGGGGGTCTTTACTTGGCTCATCGCACTCTAGCGACTCCTTGTGACAAGCCAGGCGCCTGCAGGCTGACTTCAATCGTCAGTTGAACAGTGTTTCCTCTGACACATTGGTGCAGCTGGCTTCCGGGTTAAGTGGGCGGGTGTTAAGGAGCGYGGTTTGGCCGGTCACGTTTCGGAGGACGCATGACTTGACCTTCGCCTCTCCCGAGCCTGTTGGGGAGTTGCAGCGATGAGACAAGATCATAATTGAAATTGGGAGAAAAAGGGGGTAAAAATAAAACGAAATAAAAGGAAGAGCTCAAGAGTAGGGTGGAACCTATATCAGTAGTAAAAATGGCTAACGGAGTGGCTGAGACATGCATTAGACACTGTTAGTTTGGTTGTGCCCAACAGAATAGGCACTTTTCCCTTGAATTAGATAGACAATATATCCAGGTGTCGCCATTTCCTGTTTGGGAGAAAAAGATGCAACAAAGGGTGGCTCTGACACAAAATCACATGCTCTCTTTTAGGCACCTCCCTCTCCGTTAGTGGAAATCAGCCAACCACCACACACAATCCCATTTGCATATTCAATTTACAGCCAAGCAATAAATGAATGTCACATTAATGGAATGCTTGCAACAACAACACCATTCTTCTTATGCTGTGATGTTCCAACTGGATCCCACGTCTAACACCAAATGTAAAATAATGATAAGGCCAGGCTAAGGTTGCAGTATCACATGCTCCAAGAATGACTGCTCACATTCAACAAAACAATGTTTGCAGTCTGGAAAACAAGAAACAAACATCTGTTTATTCAAATGCACAGCTGTCGTATTGCGCACAAAAGACTATCATTTTGACCTCTCATAGAAACCTGGGTCCTGTTCAGAAGGGTGCAACGTTGAAGAATGTTCAGATAGAAATGTGTTTAGAAAGAACAAACAGTTCATGTGGAACAGGGAGTTGTATCAACTCTATTCATTACATGTCCACAACGTTCTTAATGTTTCACCTCACAGAATACAGCACTTTGAGATATCAGCTGATGTAAGAAGGGCTATATACTGTATATACATTTTATTTGATATACCCAGGTCATTGGTGTTTCGCCCTTAAACAACAGGTAACATTATTTTTTAAATGTATTTACCCCCTTTTTCTCCCCAATTTCGTGGTATCCAATTGTTAGTAGTTACTGTCTTGTCTCATCGCTACAACTCCCATACGGGCTCGGGAGAGACATGCGTCCTCCGAAACACAACCCAACCAAGCCGCACTGCTTCTTAACACAGCGCGCATCCAACCCGGAAGCCAGCCGCACGAATGTGTCGGAGGAAACACCGTACACCTAGCGACCTGGTCAGCGTGCACTGCACCCAGCCCGCCACAGGAGTCRCTACTGCGCGATGAGAYAAGGATATCCCTAACGGCTAAACCCTCCCTAACCCGGACGACGCTAGGCCAATTGTGCGTCGCCCCATGGACCTCCCGGTCGTGGCCGCCTGCGACAGAGCCTGGGCTCRAACCCAGAGTCTCTGATGGCACACTGCGATGCAGTGCCTTAGACCACTGCGCCACCCGGGATGCATCAACGGGAAACATTTTGAAACATTTGGAGTGAGGACACAATAGAGGAAGCTTCATGTTCTATGTCCACATTATTTTGCTCTGTGTTGTTGTCTTCAAGTCCAAGACTACTGACAGTTGGCCATGTGCCAACATATTAACTGTTAAATATTAACTGATGCACTTATACCCATTTTCTCTGTCCAGGAGGACTCTGTGTTAACATTTAATTAACTTTTTTTGCTGCTTGTCATGGAGATCCGAGAACCCTTTGAACCATGGTCATAAAGCAAAAAAATGGTAGCTCACGAAAGCTAAACCATGAGTATTAGCGAAAAGAGAGTTTCTCATTCACAGTATCTATGGTGTTGTCAGTTTAAAAAATGTGGCAGTATGACACTATGGCTGTCTAAAACTGCCCCTGTTCTTTATCATATACTAAATATTATCACTCACGAAAATAATTGCTCATGCAATCATGATTTACCCTGTGGATATTTAATCTGTTCTAAATCAAACCATATCATCTGTAATTACTGCTATGTAGCCTCGTGTCTAAATTAATTCTCTAGAACATTTTTTATTGTGTTCTAGCGTCAGGAAGACTGGGCTTATACATGGATAATGTTCTCATATGGGGCCTTCTGTCTCTCTGCTATTTTGTTTTGTGCTGTCTCTGTGAGGGTTTGGCAGGTACACCAAGCGGTCCATCAGGATATCCTTTTTGGAGAGCTAAACTCTTCGAACACATCTGTAGGCCATTACCAGAGTATGTGCCATTGTAAAACTTCCTCCCCATGCACTATGTCAGAGAGTTGACCTGTAAGGAGAGATGGAAGCCAGAAGCACCCCCCTTCTCTCTCTCGCTCTCTCTCTCTCTCTCTCTCTCTCTCTCTCTCTCTCTCTCTCTCTCTCTCTCTCTCTCTCTCTCTCCTACTCTCTCTCTCTCTCTCATTCTCTCTCGTTCTTTCTCTCTCTAACTCTCCGTCTCATGGTCAGATTGTGTAATGATATGGACTGGGAGTGTGGAAACACATGATTAATTGGGTGTTAGTACTCAGGAAGTCCCAATAAGACCAACAGTGTCTCCCCCCCCCCCAGGAGAATTGCTAATTAAAGCCCAAACCAGCAAATACATCTGCAAGTTATGCTAAGTCAGCAGTTGACTAATCAAATCATGTGTTAGAGTTGATAGTCACAAGGTTGAATAAGTATGTTTATTCTATGTTGCATGGAAACCCTTAGGGTTACTTTCCAGCTCACACGCATTGAAAAAGCAACTGACCTGTTACAGTGTAGTTTATGCACTTTTCACATTATGCAAAATGTTGGATGTATGAGTTGAAAATAATGAGATGTTTTGATATTTTTTATATTTTTGCCAATAAAATGCAGTTTATTCTTATTGGCTGGGTGACATCTCTAACCGTAGTTAAAACCCAAAAGCATGTAGTTTATTGTAATAACGGAACATGTATGCATGGATAAAAAAAATCAATTGGCATAAATAGAATACGGTTTGCTGAAAACCCTCACTGCTTCGAGCTGGTACCAGCAAGTCTGACTAGGCACTATTTACAGAGGCTGTCTGTTGAAACTTTCTCCCCCATTGTGGTTTTAGGAGGAGTGAAAATGGCCTCCTTTGGCAATCGTGAATGAGTAGTCAGCCTGAAAAACATGGGTAGAAAATAGAATGAGCAGACAGAGTTGTCTCAGCAGACAGACAATTGCAAAAGAGGAGAGGTTACAAATGTGCGTAGGAGAGGTCTGAGAGCAGACGAGAGAGACAGAACGAGAGAGGCGGAGCGAGAGGGATGAGAGAAAGAGAGAGATAGCAGACATTCAACATCCTCTGGTATCTTTTGTCTGCTGTGGACGGGACACAGATTCATTTCAACATGTCGATGTAGGTCAAGGCCAATTGGAGAAATCATTAGTCATCACCCACTGGGCACAGATGTCAGTTCAACGTCTAGTTTTGATTTACATTTGGTTGAGTTGTCAACTAATGTGAATTCAACTTGAAATCAACAACAAATGTCACCATGTAATTGGATATAGGTTAAAAGTTGGGTGAAAAGAAAAATGAAATGCACATACGTTGATTACTTTGCGCAAATCCAATCAGTTATCCACTTTGATTCAACGTCACCACAAGGATTGTTTTGGTTGAAATGACGTGGAAACAACGTTGATTCAACCAGTTTTTGACCAGTGGGCAGTTACACCAACATGTCTTTCGAGCCAACATGTACAGTTGAAGTCGGAAGTTTACATACACCATAGCCAAATACATTTAAACTCAGTTGGTCACAATTCCTGACATTTAATCCCAAGTAAAAATTCCGTCTTAGGTCAGTTATGATCACCACTTTATTTTAAGAATGTGAAATGTCAGAATAATAGAAGAGAGAATGATTTATTTCAGCTTTTATTTCTTTCATCACATTCCCAGTGGCTCAGAAGTTTACATACACTCAATTAGTATTTGGTAGCATTGCCTTTAAATTGTTTAACTTGGGTCAAACGTTTTAGGTAGATTCCCACAATAAGTTGGGTGAATTTTGGCCCATTCCTCCTGACAGAGCTGGTGTAACTGAGTCAGGTTTGTAGGCCTCCTTGCTCGCACAAGCTTTTTCAGTTCTGCCCACAATTAAGGTCAGGGCTCGAATGGATTCAAACCAGGGACTGAAATGACACCAATTGCACTGAGATGCAGTGCCTTAGTCCGCAGCTCCACTTGGAAGCCCTATATAACATATATACAGATCAAATACACACAAACCCCTAACAAAGTCCACTTACCTGTTCAGTGATGCACTAACACACGGTTGGGGAAGTCCAAGGAAGGTTTGTCTGTTCAGGAAAGGTCCAGTGATGAGTTGTATGTAATGAAGGACAGGAGTTTCTCGAGACCTTCTCAACCTGCCTTCCTTTAAAACTAAAGCACAAGCAGGAATGGGGGTCTGTTACCTCTAGCAGGTAGAGCCTGTGATTGGCTGGCCCTGGTCAGCTGACTGAGTTCCCTGGCAAACTGGTCCTTAACACATAGGTGTGAAGCGCCCTTTGCCACTGAACCACAGGCTCAGGCTGAGTTTGTGTCTCTCCCAGGGCCAGAGAGAGGGTTTATTAACAGTGTGTGTTTGGTTTTACTATCCTTGTGGGCACCAGAAGTCCTCACAAGGACAATTCAGACAAGTTGGGACATGTCGCCGATCCCCACAAGGAAAAAGGCTATTTTAGGCTTAGGGGTTATGGTTAGAATTAGGGTTAGGTTTATAGGGTCAGGTTTAGGGGTTAAGGTTAGGGAAAACACGATTTTGAATAGGACTCATTCACAAGGATAGTGAAACAAAAGTTTGTGTTGGTTCTTCTATCTTTGTGAGTACCTAAAATCCCCCAAATTCCCCACAAGGACATTTCCCACGTCCCTGTAAGAACAAAAGCTATTTTAAGATTAGGGGTTAGAATTTAAGGTTATGGTTAAAATTAGGGAAATGGGTTAGTGTTAGGGGAAATATTTTAGGTCCCCCACAAGGATAGTAAAACATATGCTACATCAGCTAGCTAACATTAGATAGGTAGCTGCAGCTGGCTAGCCTATCCCCCAAGCTATAACTACTAACTGCTGTCAGCTTGGCTAAACATAAGGTCAGCACCTGCTTTACTTTCTATTCACCTCTTCCTCTCTACTTTAGCCCACACACAGAAGTGAATTAGCCAGTGTTTGTTGTTGAATGACAAAGACACCCCAAAAATACCGCATGAAACCACACCCCGAAGACAACTCTTGTTTGTCTTCAGTCATGGCCTCTAACATTTCTTAATGAGCATTGATGAAAAACAAGGCCAAATCAGGAAGGTCAGTCCAATTCCAAATAAATGTATGTAATCCAAAGGAAGTCCCCCCCCCCCCACCCCACCCCACAAAATCCAAAACGAATCCAAATGTAAAGGCAGTAATCCAGACGAAAGGTAAAGATCCAATGGAAGGTGATGGCTCTGAGTTAGTCAATGTCAATATCTCCCACCCAATGGTAAACGGCCTGAGTAAGACATTAGACAAGCTAAATGCCTTTAATGCTCGCTTCAAGGCAAGCAACACTGAAGCATGCATGAGAGCACCCACTGTTCCGTACGACTGTCTGATCACGCTTTCCRTAGCCAATGTGAGCAAGACCTTTAAACATTCACAAAGCCGCAGGGCCAGACGGATTACCAGGACGTGTACTCAACGCATGTGCTAACCAACTGGCAAGTGTCTTCACTGACATTTTCAACCTCTCCCTGACCGAGTCTGTAATACCTACATGTTTCAAACAGACCACAATAGTCCCTGTGCCCAAGAAAGCGAAGGTAACCTGCCTAAATGATTTCCGCCCTGTAGCACTCACGTCAGTAGCCATGAAGTGCTTTGAAAGGCTGGTCATGGCTCACATCATCACCATATGCCAGAAACCCTGGACCCACTCCAATTTGCGTACCGCCCAAACAGATCCACAGATGACGCAATCACAATCGCACTCCACACTGCCCTTTCCCACCTGGATGAAAGGAACACCTATGTGAGAATGCTGTTCATTGACTACAGCTCCGCGTTCAACACCATAGTGCCGACAAAGCTCATCACTAAGCTAAAGACCCTTGGACTAAACACCTCCCTCTGCAACTGCATCCTGGACTTCCTTTAGGGCAGCCCCCAGGTGGTAAGGATAGGCAACAACACAGTTGCCACGCTGATCCTCAGCACTGGTGCCCCTCAGGGGTGCGTGTTTAGTCCCCTCCTGTACTCCCTGTTCACCCACGACTGCATGGCCAAGCACACCTYCAACACCATCATTAACTGATGACTCAACAGTAGGCCTGGTAGGCCTGATCACCGACAATGATGAGACAGCCTATAGGGAGGAGGTCAGAGTCCAGCCAGTGTGGTGCCAGGACAACAACCTCTCCCTCAATGTGAGCAAGACAAAGGAACTATGATGGATTATAGGAAAAAGAGGGCCGAACAGGCCCCCATTAAAATCGACGGGCTGAAGTGGAGCGGGTCGAAGTGGAGAGTTTCAAATTCCTTGGTGTCCACATCACCAATGAACTATCATGGTCCAAACACACCAAGACAGTTGCGAAGAGGGCACAACAACACCTTTTCCCCCTCAGGAGACTGAAAAGATTTGGCATGGGTCCCCAGATCCTCAAAAAGTTCTACAGCTGCACCATCGAGAGTATCCTGACCGTTTGCATCACCACCTGGTATGGCAACTGCTCGGCATCTGACCGTAAGGCGCTACAGAGGGTACTGCATACGGCCCAGTACATCACTGGGGCCAAGGTTCCTGACATCTGAGGTTGGAAAACCCTGTGTTAACATAGTCTTGGCCAAATATGTACAGAGCCTTCAGAAAGTATTCATACCCCTTGGACTTATTCCACATTTTGTTGTGTTACTGCCTGAATTCGAAATGAATGAAATTGTTTTTTTTCTTCTCTCAACCATCTACACACAATAGCCCATAATGACAAAGGGAAAACATGTTTTTAGAAATGTTGGCAAATTTATTGAAAATTAAATACAGAAATATCTAATCTCTCAAATTGAGATCATCCAATTTCTTTTGATCATCCTTGAGATGTCACTACAACTTCAATTGGAGCCCACCTGTGGCCAATTAAATAGTTTGGACTTGATTTAGAACACACCTTTCTATATAAGGTCCCACAGTTGACATTGCATGTCAGAGAAGAATATACCATGAAGTCCAAGGAACTGTCTGTAGTTCTCAGAGAATTGTGATGAGGCATATATCTGGGGTATAAAAACCATTTCTAGAGTGTTGAAAGTTTTCAAGAACACAGTGGTCTCCATCATTGGGAAATGGAAATAATATGGAACTACCCAGCCTCTGCCTAGAGCTGGTCGTCCGACCAAACTGAGCAACAGGGTACGAAGGAGCGTGGTCACGGAGTTGACCAAGAACCCAATGACCACTCCGACAGAACTACCGAGTTCTTTGGCTGAGATGGGAGAACCTGCCAGAAGGACAACAGTCTCTACAGAATTTCACCAATCTGGGCTTCAAGGGAAAGTGGCCAGACGGAAGCCACTCCTGAGAAAAAGGCACATGACCGCACACCTGGAGTTTGCAAAAAAAGCACATGAAAGACTAAGCATGAAAAACGAAGGCAAAAGGTCTTTGATGAAAATCAATGATGAGAGTGCAAACAACCTTAGACTGGGGCAAAAATGTACGTTCCAACAGGACAATGACCCCAAGCATACAGCCAAAGCATTTCTGAAATGGCTTCAGAAMAAGAAGGTGAAAGTCCAGACTTGAATCCTGTTGAAAATCTGTAGAAAGACTGGGGAAATGCTGTTGACCCCCGCTCCCTATCTGATTTAACACTAGAACCGTCCAGAATGTCAATCTGCCAGTTTCAATTTTGTAATTTCCATAACTTAATTTCAATAAAAAACCTTTAGCCCACCTGTCCCTGACTTTTCCTAAAGACGTGTATTTTGCACTCTAGCAGTACTTTCAGACAAATATCATAAAATACAAAAACTTTCGGAGTATTTCATCCTCATAGCGCTATGTGTGCATATTTAACAATAGAATAGCCGGGCCTGGAGTAGTACTTAATAGCCACCAGTCTAACAAATCCATTTATCCAGAAAAGCCTGGCCTCATTGGACCCCCCTTCGTGCCATATTTAACAGTAGAATATCCAGGCCTGGAGAAGTACTAATAGCCACCAGTCTAATTAATCAATTTATCTAGAACGGTCTCATTGGACCCCCCTTATAATGCCAATGTCATTTGGATGTGTTTATGAAGGTGTTAGGTAATTTTAGAATACGAAATGCAAATATTTGAACAAACATAATACAATTTTCATTCATTTATCTTATATGTAAAACACAGAATTTTAAGTGATTAAGTGCCTTTGTTAGAATTATGAAACCAAAAGCATGTGTGTTGAAACACAGTAGAAGCTTATTTTTTATAATGACAACAAATAAAAATACCCAAACCGCAAGACACTCAGTCAATGATGAAAATATCTGAAAAAATCAGTAGCTTAAACATCAGTATAGGTGCCAAGAGTGCTTGTGAATTGTGCAATAATGGCATTATAATGAAYATGTGTCCATATGAAAGTGGTCAAAAATGGTCTATTATTGTCAGTTATTGGACACATTATTTGTGGCCTCACTCATGCTTAGAGTATTGTGTGCGTCTTCACGCAATAGTTGGATCTCATTTAGCTTTTATCCCTTGTCCTAACAGTCACCACAAATCTTTGTCACTTTCATTTGATTGCAACTTATTTTTTATACTTTTTCTATCAAGGGAGGTCAAATGCTCGCTCGCTTCCCTTGCATTCAATGCAGTATTTCTATAAAAAAAAAGTGAAACGAGTCATCTCTCGTTGAATGACAACAAAGATTTTACTGAATAATCCCTACTGGCCAATCACCAACGAAGGGGTGTAGACTTCGACTACCGATTTAGGCCTTCCTCAAGAAAAAAAACTTTTACCAAAGTCCAAAACCAACAAAAATGTCACAAAATGTTGTAATAATACTGTATATGCACAAACTGTTTAGTCTGGGAAGCATGTGGACCCCTTAAGACTGCTTGTATTCGGGGGACTGATAAAGGGTACATCGTTTTGAGATTATAGCTAATTAGAATAGATGAATACAGTAGAATGGCTCGCCCTGTCTTCATTCACAATTGGTGATTACATAATTGTGCATCGTTCGCTTCCCCTCACTTATCAACTCCCCCAGTCTCCCATTTTCTCACCCATAATTCTATGCTTCAGTTATTTCATATGTTGTTATATGTGTAACAGTTGTTTCTGTGTAGTTTCAGATTAGAAGCAATTATTGGGGTGATTATCAACTAGGCATGATTATCAACTAGGCATGGCACATTCAACTATCAGAGTAGAAGCGTAACAGGCCGGGGAAAACCATTTAAAAAATGACATGCCCTCCTAAAACTGGTTATAACTCCAGTTCTGTTTGTGATATTACGATTCTAACAAGGACAGTGGTGTTAATAGATGTATTTAGGAAAAGTCAAAGACTATGACTTTAAAAATGGAGAATAATTCAACACAAATACATTTTTGTCATTATGATTCTTGCTGCCTTTCTAGTGTTAATATACACAATCACAAATAAATCCATTAATACTTCATTTAGGAAGGTAATACAAATAACAGAATAGCATGTTTTGAGTTGTATTTCTGTAACGGCTGTCGTCTTCCTCCTCGTCTGAGGAAGGAGAGAGAGTTTGAAGGATCGGAGGACCAATGCGCAGCGGAGGACAGCACTTATTTAATGAAAGTGAACAACTCAAATACAAAAACAACAAAGTGAAAACCGAAACAGTTCTATCTGGTGCAGACACACAAAGACTGAAAACAACCACCCACAAAACCCAACAGAAAACAGGCTACCTAAATATGGTTCCAATCAGGGACAACGATTGACAGCTGCCTCTGATTGAGAACCATATCAGGCCAAACACAGAAAACCAACACAGAAATAGAAAACATAGATTACCCACCCAACTCACGCCCTGACCAACTAAAACAAAAGGCAAAACAAAGGAACTAAGGTCAGAACGTGACAAAGTTCTCTGCACTTAGTAGCCAAGGCTATCGCTGCACCACCATGCCAATCTATGGCTGCACCATGCCAATGAAATCAACTTTTTCATTTAGCAGACATTACATGCCCTGATGTCCGCTAAGTTATATTTTGAAGCAGAGGCCATCCCCTCAATTTGTACTGTTTTTTTTGGCAAAAACAGTTTCATTAGAAACCATGGAATCTGCTCTTTCTGATAGGGTATAGCATCAAAACATCTGGACTGCATGGACCTCTGTAGGATGATATGGAAGAAGTGCAATTTGTTAAGCTCCTGGCTTCTTTGTCAATACACACTGTCAATGCACGCTATGCAGGTCATCAGTCTCTTCATTCTCTATTTGACAAATGGTAATATTGTCTCCCATCAGACTACTGTCAATTTAATCTTGTCTTTAGGCCACACCTATTATTATTATTATTAYTATATGTGTGAAATTAGTTTCAATATAGTTTAGGTGTAGTTTGCTCGTGCCAGCTTGGCAGGCAACTGTTGGCTTACAGTCAGAAAATACACTATCATCTTAGTATTTTAGTATTTTTAGTATTTACAGTCTATGCGCTTCTGGATGAATCAATACATTTTCTGACTGAATACAATATGCATTTGGTGTTCTGAGGTTTCTTATTACCTATTTTATCATAATAAATGCATTCTTTTAGCAATTTATTATTTATTATGGAATATTTATACAATTGAAATATCAACRGGTCAGAATGACCATCATGGCCATTCTAGTAGTTATGGAATTCCTGCGCTCTAAGTGTTAACAGAGATTGAGAAAATCTGCAAGGAAGAATGGGAGAAAATCCCCAAATCCAGGTGTGCAAAGCTGAAACAGACACCCAACACCATTCAAAGCTGTAATCGCCGCCAAAGGTGCTTCTATGAAGTATTGACTCAGGGGTGTAAATACCTATGCATATAAGATATTTCTGTATTTCATTTTCAATTAACATGTTTTGTCATYATGGGGTATTGTGGGTAGATGTGTGAGAACCAAAATCTGTTTAATCAATTTTGAGTTCAAGCTTTAACACAACAAAATGTGAAATAAATCAAGGGGTATGAGTACTTGCTGAAGGCACTGTACATCAACACATTCTTTTAATATATTTGTAGTTTCATTTATTTTATGGGCAATGTTTTATTTAATTTTCATGTTATGCTTTCTTGGTAACATATGTTACACACTGGTGTCAAAAGTGGGAATTGTTCTGTCAAGGGAATGGTTGTAATGGTTGTGGTGTGATGGGGGGGGGGGGACAAGATAGTGATGGGAAATGCAATGGTACAGAGTTTTCATCTGCAAGCATGAGACATCCATTATGGATTGGGATCCTCTCACAAACGTTGGATAATACATGGTGGACTGTCCGTTTGATCCCTAACCTTTGTGCAAATCAGGCCTCTCAAGTTCTCAACTTCACCACAGTATATAAAGATACCTAATAAGTCAACGTTCTTATGCTGAGGTTTGAGAACATTACTGTGTTTGTGAAATATATTTAACAACATGTTCCCGAATCTTCCCAACATATTCCYGAATAGTCACATATGATATTTTAARGKGGCTAAAAAAGTCCAAATTAAGTGCTGCAGTTTTGAATGGGAAACACCACAACAGTGACATGTGTTTCTGATAGGAATTACATTACAGTACTTTGAATGAGCCTTATGTAGAACTCCTGAATCACACACGGTTTATGTCTTTCATTATGCTCTGCAGAAYAGATAAATGCCAAAAAGTAATCAGATRGKAMAAAGTGCATTCTGTTAGCWACATGTTCKTCTGACTGAGAGGAGAGTTTGAAACGTACTCTGGAAACAATTGTTCTCAGTGGTCCTAAACAGCAACAGTTATGAATCAATGAAAAATGATCCATGCATCTCTGACAATCACATCATGTTACCATGAAGATGTTATGTACGATAAAGTAAAAAATGATGATTTAATGTACAATAATGCAATCATCTAACACGATGAGCAATGGTGAAAAGATGAGATGACCTCAAAGTGGACGAAAAAAAATGAAAATTGAATTAGGATTTTGGCACAGTTTTGTGTCGTTTGTACAGAGAATCCTTGCTGACGATGAGGGTTAGCTGGAGTTGATGTTGAGTGGAAGGCAGCAGATAAAATGTTTATGATATGGTTGAGGCTGCAATGTGGCAAAATGGGACCTTACACATTATTTGTGGCCTCACTCATGCTTASAGTATWGTGTGCGTCTTCACGCAATAGTTGGATCTCATTTAGCTCTTATCCCTTGTCCTAACAGTCACCACAAWTCTTTGTCACTTTCATTTGATTGCAACACATTTTTAATACTTTTTCTATCAAGGGAGGTGAAATGCTCGCTGGCTTCCCTTGCATTCAATGCAGTATTTCTATTAAAAAAAAGTGAAACGAGTCATCTCTCGTTGAATGACAGCAAAGATTTTACTGGATAATCCCTACTGGCCAATCACCAACGAAGGGCTGTAGACTCCGACTACCGATTTAGGCTTACGTCAAGAAAAAACCCTTCACCAAAGTCCAAAACCAACAAAAATTTCACAAAATGTTGTAATAATACTGTATATGCACAAACTGTTTAGTCTGGGAAGCATGTGGACCCCTTAAGACTGCTTCGTATTGGGGACGATAAAGGGTACACCGTTTGAGATTATAGCTAATTAGAATAGATGAATACAGTAGAATGGCTCGCCCTGTTCTCTCATTCACAATTGGTGATTACATAATTGTGCGTCGTTCGCTTCCCCTCACTTATCAACTCCCCAGTCTCCCATTTTCTCACATAATTCTATGCTTCAGTTATTTCATATGTTGTTATATGTGTAACAGTTGTTTCTGTGAGTTTCAGATTAGAAGCAATTATTGGGTGATTATCAACTAGGCATGATTATCAACTAGGCATGGCACATTCAACTATCAGAGTAGAAGCGTAACAGGCCGGGGAAAACCATTTAAAAAATGACATGCCCTCTAAAACTGGTTATAACTCAAGTTCTGTTTGTGATATTACGATTCTAACAAGGACAGTGTGTTATATAGATGTATTTAGGAAAAGTCAAAGACTATGACTTTAAAAATGGAGAATAATTCAACACAAATACATTTTTGTCATTATGATTCTTGCTGCCTTTCTAGTGTTAATATACACAATCACAAATAAATCCATTAATACTTCATTTAGGTAAGTATACAAATAACAGAATAGCATGTTTTGAGTGTATTTCTGAACGGCTGTCTCTTCTCTGTTAAGAGGAAGGAGGAGGAGGAGGAGAAGTTTGAAGGATCGGGACCAATGCGCAGCGTGGTAATTGTTCATCTTATTTAATGAAAGTGAACAACTCAAAATACAAAAACAACAAAGTGAAAACCGAAACAGTTCTATCTGGTGCAGACACACAAAGACTGAAAACAACCACCCACAAAACCAACAGAAAACAGGCTACCTAAATATGGTTCCCAATCAGGGACAACGATTGATAGTGCCTCTGATTGAGAACCATATCAGGCCAAACACAGAAAACCAACACAGAATAGAAAACATAGATTACCACCCAACTCACGCCCTGACCAACTAAACAAAGACAAAACAAAGGAACTAAGGCAGAACGTGACAATTTCTCTGCACTTAGTAGCCAAGGCTATCGCCTGCACATGCCAATCTATGGCTGCACCATGCCAATGAAATCAACTTTTTCATTTAGCAGACATTACATGCCCTGATGTCCGCTAAGTTATATTTTGAAACAGAGGCACGCTGTGTCAATGCACGCTGTGCAGGTCATCAGTCTCATCATTCTCTATTTGACAAATGATAATATTGTCTCCCATCAGACTACTGTCAATTTAATCTTGTCTTTAGGCCACACCTATTATTATTATTATTACTAAATGTGTGAAATTAGTTTCAATATAGTTTAGGTGTAGTTTGCTCGTGCCGGCTTGGCAGGCAACTGTTGGCTTACAGTCAGAAAATACACTATCATCTTAGTATTTTAGTATTTTTAGTATTTACAGTCTATGCGCTTCTGGAGGACTAAACCAATCTGAAAGACAATGCCCTTTGGTGAGAAATCCATGAGAAAAGATTTGTAGCATTTTCATTGAATAGATTTATCTATTTTCACATTAATGCCTAGTTATAACTCATTAAAAATACACAATAAGCATTTGTAATATTATACACAATTATAAACTGCGTTGTTCGAGCCCTGAGTGCTGATTGGCTGACTGCCGTGGTATATCAGACTATACCACGGGGTATGACAAAACATTTAGTTTTACTGCTCTAATTACGTTGGTAACCAGTTTATAATAGCAATAAGGCACCAAAAGGGTTTGTGGTATTAGGCCAATATACCACGACAAACGGTTGTATCCAGGCACTCCGCGTTGCGTCGTGCTAAAGAATAGCCCTTAGCCATGGTATATTGGCCACATACCACAAACCCCCTCTTGTCTTATTGCTTAAATATACGCCGACGATTTTGTATTCATTGGATCGTGGGAGCATTCATTGCAGAATGCAGACCTTGATTCAGGTCATACCATCATATCTAACAACAGTGTATCTTCGATATCCTACAGCCTACATAATGCGACCTAAACGTTGTGCAACATGCTTCACTGATTGTCTGACGCGTGTCTCTCCTCATCGAACCTCATGTCAGTGACTCCTTCCCAGCTGATGACGATGACTCTGGGCTCCAGTCAATATTTGTGCAGAGAAACAGTGGTCAAAGGTAGGTTTTGCTGTATGGCAATGGCATAAACAAACAGGAGAAAAAAACGCCAATGACGACAGCGACGGCACATCTGTCCAACAAACCTTTGAAATTGGAACGCGTCGTCAACTCATCATTCGATAACTCCAACTCAGCCTAGAGTTTAAAACGAATCTGCAAGCGAACCTTGTTCTCAAATGCAACTACATCAAATCAAATGTATTTATATAGCCCTTCGTATATCAGCTGATATCTCAAAGTGCTGTACAGAAACCCAGCCTAAAACCCCAAACAGCAAGCAATGCAGGTGTAGAAGCACGGTGGCTAGGAAAAACTCCCTAGAAAGGTCAAAACCTAGGAAGAAACCTAGAGAGGAACCAGGCTATGAGGGGTGGCCAGTCCTCTTCTGGCTGTGCCAGGTGGAGATTACAACAGAACATGGCCAAGATGTTCAAATGTTCATAAATGATCAAATAATGGTCAAATAATAATAATCACAGTAGTTGTCGAGGGTGCAGCAAGTCAGCACCTCAGGAGTAAATGTCAGTTGGCTTTTCATAGCCGATCATTAAGAGTATCTCTACCGCTCCTGCGGTCTCTAGAGAGTTGAAAACAGCAGGTCTGGGACAGGTAGCACGTCCGGTGAACAGGTCAGGGTTCCATAGCCGCAGGCAGAACAGTTGAAACTGGAGCAGCAGCACGGCCAGGTGGACTGGGGACAGCAAGGAGTCATCATGCCAGGTAGTCCTGAGGCATGGTCCTAGGGCTCAGGTCCTCCGAGAGAGAGAAAGAAAGAGAGAATTAGAGAGAGCATACTTAAAATTCACACAGGACACCGGATAAGACAGGAGAAGTACTCCAGATATAACAAACTGACCTTAGCCCCCCGACACATAAACTACTGCAGCATAAATACTGGAGGCTGACTTGGCCATTTTGAAGGCTCCTTTGTCTCTATGGGAGAACTGCAGAACCGAAATAAGAAAAAATCAGTTGCAGTTCACAGACTCCCCCAAATACTGCTCGGCAATATTTGCCGTCAAATCGGGAGAGCTATTTTTACATATTTTTCTCTCGCACTACATACATCGTAATCACATGCACCGTTAGGTCCACTGCCTGCTTTTCGTCTGCCTGCTGGTTTGCTTGAAACCCCCTGCTCCTGGCTTCATTCTTAACATGGCCAACATTAATAAACATGGTGTGAAAATGGCCGGGGTCAATCCAGTGCATCTCCGTGCACGCACGCTTACTGCAGACCTGGGTTTAAATACTATTCAAAATCTTTCAAATACTTTTAGCGTTTGCTTTAGCCTGTCTGTATTCCCAGATGGGAAGGGTTTGCAGTTTTCGGATATTCTATTGGTTCCATTGACTCAGGCAAGCTTAATCAAGCCCAGCTGAAGTATTTTTTTATTTTTTATTTTTTTTGAACCCAGGTCTTGCTTACCAACACTGGGAGGGGGTGTCATGCTTTTCCAGCTGCAACCACACTTTGATCTCTATGGAGGCCCTGGGACAGGTTGTGATCCCTCTAGTCCACTATGTAGCTATACTACGAAGTGGTGTTATGCCTTGTTTTTTTTATAGAGATGCTTGTAATTTTCAACAGACTAATTTGATGGAACAACAGATAGGCGTTCCGCTTTATGACTGGAATATAATGAAGCCACTAAAGCTACTGTTTATGAGGTGTTTATGAAGTGTTTATAAGCATCATTAATATATCATGAATGAAAACAGTTGATGAGTATTTGTGATGGAATGATAGTATGCCATGCCAAACCTAAAGTGTATGTTTTTGGTAGCAAGTGCATATCTTTGGCCTAACCAATTGCTTGTAAATTATTTTGTACATAATGTTTCTGCCACCGTCTCTTACGACCGAAAAGAGCTTCTGGATATTAGAACAGTGATTGCTCACCTCGAACTGGACAAAGATTTTTTCTTTAACGAGTCGGACGCGAATGATTTACTCCAGATACCGGACCAGGCCCAAATCCTCGTCATTCGCATTAAGAAAAGATGCTGACACAGGGGACGCAGGTCAGGGTGCCTTGTGAGAATTTTTGGGCGAGTGGGTAACCCGCTTCTACCATCCATCCTATTGGCCAACGTGCAATCATTGGGGAATAAACTGGATGAGCTCTGTTTAAGACTATCGTACCAACGGGACATTAAAAACTGTAATATCTTATGTTTCACTGAGCCGTGGCTGAACAACGACATGTATAATATACAGGTGGCTGGTTTTTCCATGCATCAGGAAGACAGAACAGCTGCCTCCGGTAAGACAAGGGGTGGTGGTCTGTGTCTATTTGTCAATACCAGCTTGTGAGCAAAATAAAATATTAAGGAAGTCTCTAGTATCTCATGATAAGCTGTAGACAACAGTATTTAAAAAGAGAGTTTTCATATATATTTTTCGTAGCTGTCTATTTACTATCACAAACTGATGCTGGCACTAAGACCACACTCAACGAGCTGTATAAACCCATAAGCAAACAAGAAAATGCTCATCCAGAGGCGGCGCTCCTAGTGGCCGGGGACTTTAATGCAGGGAAACTTAAATCCGCTTTACCTCATTTCTACCAGCATGTTACATGTGCAACCAGAGGAAAAAAACTTTAGACCACCTTTACTTCACACACAGAGACACGTACAAAGCTCTCCCTCGCCCTCCATTTGGCAAATCTGATCATAATTCTATCCTCCTGATCCTGCTTACAAGCAAAACTTTAAGCTGGAAGTACCAGTGACTCGCTCAATACGGAAGTGGTTAGATGTCGCAGATGCTAAGGTACAGGACTGTTTTGCTAGCACAGACTGGAATATGTTCTGGGACTCATCCAATGGCATTGAGGAGTATACCACATCAGTCACAGGCTTCATCAATAAGTGCATCGATGACGTTGTTCCCACAGTGACCGTACGTACATACCCCAACCAGAAGCCATGGATTACAGGCAACATCCACACTGAGCTAAATGCTAGAGCTGCCGCTTTCAAGGAGCAGGACTCTAACCAGGACGTGTACTCAGAGCATGCGCTAACCAACTGGCAAGTGTCTTCAATGACATTTTCAACCTGTCCCTGGCCGAGACTTCAAGCAGACCACCATAGTCCCTGTACACAAGAACACCAAGGTAACCTGCCTAAATGACCACCATCCTGTAGCACTCACGTCTGTAGCCATGAAGTGCTTTGACAGGCTGGTCATGGCTCACATCAACACCATCATCTCAGAAACCCTAGACCCACTCCAATTTGCATACCGCCCAAACAGATCCACAGATGATGCCCTTTCCCACCTGGACAAAAGAAACACCTACGTGTTCATTGACTACAGCTCAGCGTTCAACACCATAGTGCCCTCAAAGCTCATCACTAAGTTAAGGACCCTGGGACTAAACACCTTCCTCTGCAACTGTATCCTGGACTTCCTTAAGGGCCACCCCCAGGTGGTAAGGATAGGCAACAACACATCTGCCATGCTGATCCTCAACACGGGGTTCCCTCAGGGGTGTGTGCTTAGTCCCCTCTACTCCCTGTTCACCCATGACTGCGTGGCCAGTTTATTTAGTAAATATTTGTCTTAACTCTGCATTGTTTCCCTGGACAACATGTGTGAATTGATTGCCCCCCCCGTCTATCTTCAGAGCTCGTGCTGCTAGGTGACCTAAACTGCGATATGCTTAACACCCCGGCCATCCTACAATCTAAGCTTGATGCCCTCAATCTCACACAAATTATCAATGAACCCATCAGGTACAACCCCAAATCCATAAACACGGGCATCCTCATAGATATCATCCTAACCAACTTGCCCTCCAAATACACCTCTGTTGTTTTCAACCAAGATCTCAGCGAACACTGCCTCATTGCCTGCATCCGTAATGGGTCCGTGATCAAACGACCACCCCTCATCACTGTCAAACGCTCCCTAAAACACTTCAGCGAGCAGGCCTTTCTAATCGACCTGGCCCGGGTATCCTGGAAGGATATAGACCTCATCCCGTCAGTAGAGGATGCCTGGTTATTCTTTAAAAGTGCCTTCCTCACCATCTTAAATAAGCATGCCCCATTCAAAAAATGTTGAACCAGGAACAGATACAGCCCTTGGTTCTCTCCAGACCTGACTGCCCTTTGACCAGCACAAAAACATCCTGTGGCGTTCTGCATTAGCATCAAATAGCCCCCGTGATATGCAACTTTTCAGGGAAGTTTGGAACCAATATACACAGGCAGTCAGCTTTTTCAAACAGAAATTTGCATCCTGTAGCACAAACTCAAAAAAGTTCTGGGACACTGTAAAGTCCATGGAGAATAAGAGCACCTCCTCCCAGCTGCCCACTGCACTGAGGCTAGGAAACATATTGCTATATTGTAATTACTTCGCCACCATGGCCTATTTATTGCCTTACATCCCTTATCCTACCTCATTTGCACATACTGTATATAGACTTTTTCTACTGTATTATTGACTGTATGTTTGTTTATTCCATGTGTAACTCTATGTTGTTGTATGTGTCGAACTGCTTTGCTTTATCTTGGCCAGGTCGCAGTTGCAAATGAGAACTTGTTCTCAACTAGCCTACCTGGTTAAATAAAGGTGAAATCAAAAAAACATTTAAATGTAAAAAATGTTGGTTAAGGGCTTGTAATTAAATAATTCACACTAAGGTCTACACCTGTTGTATTTGGCGCACGTGACAAATTGATTTGAAATAATAACAGTTATCAGAAGGATACCATGTGGCAGACACTGAAATGATCTCCGAATAAGCTTTTGATAACTAGTCAACAGGTTACATAAGGCTACTACAACATGCCCCTTACTGCTTTGATAAGTAATGTTTATTTCAGCAGATATACCATGCATATGTAATCATAGGCCTATGTCAAAAGAATATGCAACCCTTAAAGGGTCAAACTGCCATTAGAACAATAGCAAGGTATCACCCCACCACTGATTCATTGTGAGCTACTATGCTGTTCTTTGCTATTCCTCTCTTTTTTCTTACTACAGTATTTCTCTATTTTCTTTCACATAACCTATGTTATAGAAATGTTAAAACCGGTAAAACAGAAAGCATTAAATATGCCTTCATTTATTAAAACTGATGGATTAATCGCAGATTCTTTTTTTTTCACAGACATTTTTAGAATAGGATATACCTTTACCKGGACTTGTGGTTCAATGGTGGTGCTTCTCTTCGAGTAAGTTACTGTTGTGCACAGGGTCTGTTTTGACAATGAGGCCGAGTGTGTGTAAGATTTTCCCTTGTAACTCTCCTTTTTCCCCCAGGCCTATTCCCAGAACCTAGCTTGTTTCAAGCACATGCAGTTAGAGTTGTGTAACTGAAACAAACACACACCAGGCCCAAAAAAGTCCCCCCCCCCCTTATGTAACCGCAAGGCATTATGGTTCAATTTAGCAGCTTCTTATATGTGTTTCTTGAGTAACAATCTCCTCATTTATTTCATACTTATATAAGGATGACAACAATGATGCAGATGATGATGTAATGCGTCTGTGTGTAGTGGTGCAGATGAGTCAGGCGCAGGACAGCAGATATAAGTAATGAAAGCAATTTACTCAACAATAAAACACAATACACGTCAAATAAACCAAGGCCACTATAACGGACAGCACTACAACGAACAATCACTCACAAACAAACATGGGGAAACAGAGGGTTAAATAATGAACAAGTAATTGGCGGATTGAAACCAGGTGTGTAAGACAAGACAAAACAAATGGAAAATGAAAAGTGGATCGGCGATGTCTAGAAAGCCGGTGACGTCGACCGCCGAACGCCGCCTGAACAAGGTGAGGGACCGACTTCGGCAGAAGTCGTGACAGATGATGATGACTTGATGACAATAATGTCCTTGCCCATGAACATGAGGATTAATCAAAATCATAGTTCATATTTATCATATCAAATAAAAGTAGCGTAAATTCTATTTTATGTCTCTGTCCTACATCGCTATAATCTTCCATACTGTTGCAATTTGATCAGATGGAGGGATCAAATACATCCAAGTATCAGTGATGCCCAAGGCATTCGGCTCAGGTTGCTTCTGTTCTCCACTATCAGATATCAAAGTACCCTTGTTGATGCTCAATTTGTGCTTGAAGGCAATGCCTACAAGTTGTACTGATATATGGGCCTGCCGGCTATCATRTGTTATGCTTGGAAATAAGCCTAAATTCTAATCTTCAGTGAGAGAGGTGATTGAAGGAATCTCTCCCACCTTCAACATCAACAGTGGCGCAAGGCATGGCGAGGCATGGCTGGCACMTACCATGTAACGATGTCTCTTAGCTTCCCCTACCACAGCCTTTTGGCTAGATCCAACCCACCTCCGGAACCATCGTTACATAAGTAGCCCATCTCCTAAGTGGCCACACCATAGAGTATCTAGGTCCTCTAACTCATCAGCCTGGGACCTGGGCCAGAACAGGACAGTGTGGAGAGCCAAATGTCGAGGCGTTACGCTCCAAGGGGCCAGCAAAGATGAGTGAGTGAGTCTATTGTTAGTGAAACAACCTTTTCAGTGCACTCCTATTATGAGAAGACAATTAGAATTTCAAAACCAGACGATTCTTAAAAGCAAAGTATATAGTAAGTACTGCAGTGATTCTGTCCTATRTTGTTTTACTTGACCCTTGACCCTAGGGCTTGACCCTTATGTCCGCAATTCCTATTTTTTATTTGTATTTTTTATTTCACCTTTATTTAACCAGGTAGGCCAGTTGAGAACAAGTTCTCATTTACAACTGCGACCTGGCTAAGATAAAGCAAAGCAGTGCAACAAAAAACAACAACATTGAGTTACACGTGGGAAAAACAAAAGTACAGTCAATAACACAATAGAAAAATCTATATACAGTGTGTGCAAATCGAGTAAGGAGGTAAGGCAATAAATAGGCCCATAGTAGCGAAGTATTTACAATTGAGCAAATTAACACTGGAGTGATAGATGCGCAGATGATAATGTGCAAATAGAAATACTGGTGTGCAAAAGAGCAAAAAAAGTAAATAAAAACAATATGGGCTATTTACAGATGGGATGTGTACAGCTGCAGCGATCGGTAAGCTGCTCAGATAGCTGATRTTTAAAGTTTGTGAGGGAGAAATAAGTCTCCAACTTCAGCGATTTTTGCAATTCGTTCCAGTCATTGGCAGCAGAGAACTGGAAGGAAWGGCGGCCAATGGAGGTGTTGGCTTTGGGGATGACCAGTGAGATATACCTGCTGGAGCGCGTGCTACGGGTGGGTGTTGTTATGGTGACCAGTGAGCTGAGATAAGGCTGAGCTTTACCTAGCAAAGACTTATAGATGACCTGGAACCAGTRGGTYTGGCGACGAATATGTAGCGAGGGCCACCCGATGAGAGCATACAGGTTGCAGTAGTGGTTGGTATATGGAGCTTTGGTGACAAAACAGATGGCACTATGATAGACTGCATCCAGTTTGCTGAGTAGAGTGTTGGAGACTATTTGGTAAATTACATTGTCGAGGATSGGTAGGATAATCAGTTTTACGAGGGTATGTTTGGCAGCGTGAGTGAAGAAGGCTTTGTTGCGAAATAGGAAGCCGATTCTAGATTTCATTTTGGATTGGAGATGCTTAATGTGAGTCTGGAAGGAGAGTTTACAGTCTTACCAGACACCTAGGTATTTGTAGTTGTCCACAGTCAGAACCGTCCAGAGTAGTGATGCTAGCCGGGCGGGCAGGTGCAGGCAGCGATCGGTTGAAGAGCATGCAATTAGTTTTACTAGCGTTTAAGAGCAGTTGGAGGCCACGGAAGGAGTGTTGTATGGCATTGAAGCTTGTTTGGAAGTTTGTTAACATACTGTCCAAAGAAGGGCCAGATGTATACAGAATGGTGTCGTCTGCGTAGAGGTGGATCAAGGAATCACCAGCAGCAAGAGCGACATCGTCGATATATACAGAGAAAAGAGTCGGCCCGAGAATTGAACCCTGTGGTACCCCCATAGAGACTATAAACAATCGATATAAAGAAAATCGAAAACTCCATGTATAATCTCCCATGCACACTCCTATGTATAATGGGTATTTACCAACATTTCGGCATCACTGTGCCTTCCTCAGGGTAATGTCATGAATACTTGAACCAGGTTATGTAGACACACAGTGCAATTATTGTAACCAATGACAGTAGTGAGGGGTGTGTCATAATGATTAAGTCAATTCAAATGAATTAGTGAAACTGTTAAAAAATGTTGTATATGGCATATWAAAAATATTACTCTATTGTTATCATATAGAAACATAATGGAATATTATACATCATATTAGCATCAACATACATTATTGTTTCATTCAATTTCACATAATTATTTTGTRTTTCATTTTTGTTCCATCTAATCTTTTTGTTCAACCTTATTATATAATGAGCATCATCAACAGGGGGAACATATTAGGTGTATGCTAATAAGCTGTWAAMATATTTTTTYAATTTATAAGACTTGTTCATAAAGGAAAATGTSTTCATAAGAAGGGCCTGAGATCACTGTCAATATTCAGACCACTAGGGGTCAATGTTTTTAGATAGGATATCCAGTAAGCCTCCCTTTGTAGTAGTAGGATCTCGATGTTACCTCCTCTCCTTGGTAGAGCAACATGCTCAATGCCTGTGTATTTGAGGGAGGAGATGGGATGGTTAGCTTCAACAAAGTGAGCTGCTACTGGATGGTCAATGTTTTTACACCTGATTGAGCTGCGGTGTTCAGCTATGCGTTGTTTTAATTGTATTTTTGTTTGTCCTACATAGGCTTTTCCACATGAACAGGTGATGAGATAGATTACTCCCTTGGTYTTGCATGAGATGATACCCCTAACAGGGATCTTTCGACCTGTATGTGGGTGTCTGAAGAAAGATKTTTTTAAAGTGCTATTGCACTGTGCGCATGAGCCACATTTGTWGTTCCCATTTGGGATAGGTATCAAGAGTGTCTGAGTGGGCTCAGGGGACATGTCAGATCACACCAAACAGATCTCACCAAACAACGCAACCGTCTTTTGCACTAAGTACACCAAGGGTTCGGAGAAAATGAAAGCAATCCTGAAAAAGCACTGGCATATTCTGCAATCAGACAAAAAAAACGCACACCTCTTCAAGGAACCCCCACTGGTGGTCTATAAGTGTGGTCGTAATATTGGAGATAGTTTGGTGAGATCTGACATGCCCCCTGAGCCCACTCAGACACTCTTGACACCTACTGTCCCAAAACCTTTTGGAGTTAGAGCTACAGGATGCAAATTTCTGTTTGAAAAAGCTGTCCTAAAAGACTGTGTGTATTGGTGAGATGAGTTCCAACCACTGCATCCGTTCCTCACAAAACAGAACTTTGTTTTAGTTCCCAGAGTGACCTATTTTGCCCCTAACCCAGTTAGCGTTGCCGCCTAGCACTAGCTAGACGGAGGGACTGTAGTCGAGGTTCTGGAGAGTATACGTGCCAAATTCCCAGGCTTGGTGAACCAGGACCATTTGGGATTGGGCCTTGTTGTGACAGTACAGCGCTTGAGGAATAGACAGTGACACAGTGAAGGGAAACAGAGGGGGCAAAGCGGCTCTGGGACAATGGGTCTTTATTCCTCTGAGGCTCTGGCTGAGGTAGTGTAGTTCAGAATACAGTGAGAGAGAATATGTGTCCCAAATGGCACCCTATTCCCTATTAAGTGCATTACTTTTGTCCAGGGCCCATAGGGTCCAGAGAGAGAGACCCATTCTGTCCTAATCAACCCCGTAGAGAGAGCCCTAATGAGGCCTCATGGGAGATGAAGTTTGTATTAATGTGTAGGCGTATAAGGCACTAAAGACGGGATGTGACAGGTAAGGTTAGCCCTCTGTGTGTTTTAAGGAGTTTTTTTTTGTTCTTTGTTATGATACAGAAGTGGAGCAGAGAGATTAGGGGTGACCGGACTTTACTAAATGTGTGTAAGAGTTGTCATTCAGACCTGCTCCTGGATGTAAGTGGGTGTGTGTGTTTGTGTGTGTATTCTTGTGTGTATTTCATACGCATACGATAACACATACGTAACGTGTGTTTGCGTGTGCACAAAAGTGCGAGAGTGTTTGAAGTGGTGCATTGGGTACACACGATAACACACATGAAACACGTGTGTGTGTGTGTGTGTGCACATAGATGCGCGTGTTTGCATGTGTGCATTGTGTACACACACACACGTGTTATTTGATGTAGCTACACACACACACTGCTGTTTTTTCCTCTTCAATAAGTCAGTGGGAATAGTACACGAGGTGTCATTTCTAAATTTGGTAGAGCATCAGTAGTTTTCCTCTTGTTATGTCAGTCACTGACATTCCCTCATTCAGCCCATGTCAGCTAACATTTTAGAGATTGCTCAGTAAATGAGTCTAGCCAACTACAGTATCTAAACCTTGTATAATCATGTCCTAATTACTGACTGGCCACGCAAGGCATGT
Organism: Salvelinus sp. IW2-2015; assembly: GCF_002910315.2. Taxonomy (NCBI): domain Eukaryota; kingdom Metazoa; phylum Chordata; class Actinopteri; order Salmoniformes; family Salmonidae; genus Salvelinus; species Salvelinus sp. IW2-2015. Next base: position 19,224,539 of record NC_036838.1, read on the forward strand.
TCACAGGGGCCCCGACCTCCAGGGGGGACCCCGTTGATTTTGTTCGTCACTCCGATATGATAATGAGTTATGGAAAAATGCATATAATTTCAGGATATTTGCTTTAGAACTGCTAAATGTTCTCTTCATTCCATGGGAAAATGTGTAATGTAACAGGAGTTCATAGCGAGGACAGATCTAATCATGAGAGACCCTATACATTACACCTTGTAAAAAGCAGGCAGGCACATTGTGCCATGTTTTTGTCTTGTGCTCCCATTCCCCCATTCTCTGGCCTCTTGAAAAAAAAGAGCAGATTTGCATCTGGCTTCTCTTTCCTTGGTCAATATTTCACAGTGATAAAGCAGCCCACTGTGGCCTTAGAGAAGAACGAGGGAGGAAGAGGTTCACGAGAGAGGGTATACAGATGAAGAGAGAAATGTAGATACAAGAGGAAAGGAAAGATACAGAGGGAAGATATCCTTTTAGTGCTCTGTCCAGTCAAAATGAGTGCGGCCTTTCCCGGGTCAAAACGAAGCAACACTCATTTCTGTGATGCCATCCATTTAATAATCAAAACAACATTTATTTAATGAATGAGACCAAGTTTGAATGTGAATGTGTTTTCCCGTGGTATGAAGGGAAGACTGCTGATAACGTTTGAGCTCGTTCTGGAAACTCCTTGGCCCTATTCATTGAGCGTGTCAGAATAGGACTGCTGATTTACGATCACTTTTGCCTTATAGATCAAAATGAATAAGATTATATAGACAGGGGAACCTGATCCTAGATCAGCACTTAACACTATGAGGAGCGTTATGAATGTAGGCCCTGGTTACTGCTTTGGTTCGATAGGGCACTTCTTTGATTCAATAAGCTCCGCTCCTTGCCCCACCTCTACTCTGCCTTAGCCTTGAATGAGAGGAGATGGATTACGCTATACATTGCCGTACAGTGAAGACTAGGGTTTCAAGGTGCACCTGCCAATATGGCTCTCAGTTAACATTAGTGTCTTCTTTAGTGCCCTAACAACCTCTCTACAGGGACAACTTGGTTTGAGTCAACACACCATACACAAGGTTGCTGTTTAAAATCTCTGTTTGGTGTTTGTTTTCTAACCGTACCGTTAACACTAAACTGTTAATGAAAAATAGTAGCTGATCTGGCTCGAAGGACCATAAAGAGAAGGGCTATACCAAAGAGATAAATAAGGGCCAGCCTTTTTTTTAACACTTAACCAATCACATTTCTTGCCAAAACTACTTAGCCAATCACATTTCTTGCCAAAACCACTTAACCAGTCACATTTCTTGTCAAAACGACTTAACCGATCTTCCCTCAACGCAAAGCTGTCATCAGAACACCACTGAATAAGGTACACTTCATTCTGTATCAAATCTGACATTGTCATCATAAATAACTGTAGCCATTTTTTTACCATATGTGAGATGTAACTTCCCAGGTGACATGGCTGAGTGCGTATTTTGTGAATGATCTCATTACATTTTGTCAATCAATCAATACAAAAGACCAGTCAGCTTTCCCAGAAGGCAGTGGGTTATTTCACAGAGTTGAAAAGGTTGCGTCACCCCCGGTGCTCTGAGAGCCCCGTGCACTCCACACCCGTCATGCTTGGTTTGGCCCGAAACAGAGCCCCAAATAGAATCCAGACACACACTCACTATGGGCCATCTTTACAACGGCTAACTCATGTCACGTTTCCAAAAAAGGCACCAGCTCCAGAATTCTCTTCAATTATTCTTTAGACTGATATGATAGAATTCTGTACACCACAACATGTCACACGAACACAAACATATGCACATACTGTACGTACATACCCACACACACACTCTCACACACACAGTCCCACATACTGCAACACAAAGAAACACTCAAGATAAACACATGCATGTGTACACTGCCTGTGATCCTTTTAATTTTTTTATCTAATGGACTGCTGTTCACACACACACACACACACACACACACACACACACACACACACACACACACACACACACACACACACACACACACACACAACAAGGGGAAGAAGTAGGGCATGAAATCTTGCGGTTGGAAAAACTAATTGATTAATATTTCAAAAAAGGTCAGCATACAGTAGGCCTACACTGGTTGCATAGTAACACATCACAGAAACAAAATAAATTGGGATCACTAACGGTGACTGACTAGTCTCTCGTGAAAATACAATATAATCCCTATTTGTTTTAGGTATAATAACTCGTCTTTTGTGAAAATACAATACAATCCCTATTTGTTTAAGATATAATCATGATGATTGGACACATGATAATACTCCATTGTACTTCACAACAAGTGTGGTATTTTTCCATTGACTAAGTAGCCTACAGTCGACTCCTGTCAAAACCAACGGAATTGGAACGGCAGTGACAGCGTGGAAAACTGAACTCCACAGAAATGCACTTATCAGGAGTCAACTGTATCTTTTCACTGTACAATGTGTCTAATTACAACTGTGACCATTTAGTTGCCATAATGTGAATGCAGCAGTACACTCTCAAGCCAAGTCATTAGAGTTTGAGTATTGGCTCTCAAGAGCAAAGTTATGAGCTTGTTAGTAGCAATTTTGACATTCACATGAATAGGAAATAGTTTGTATTCTCTATTTGAGAAACAGTGTTGATGATCCTTGAAGAATACCGATTGGTTTCTCAGAAGAAGGCTCATCGCATACAGGATTCCTTTTCCTCCAATCTCTCTGTGTGTGTGTGAGAGAGAGAGAGAGAGAGAGAGAGAGAGAGAGAGAGAGAGAGAGAGAGAGAGAGAGAGAGAGAGAGAGAGAGAGAGAGAGAGAGTGTGTATGAGGCTTAAGATTCGTGTTTCCATTATCAGGCCAGGTCATAAACGCTCTCCTCTTGGCTGTCAAAAAGCAAATAGCTCAATGCCAATTGAAATACTTTAATCTCCCTTTGCTCTGAGTATTGCTGTGTGTGTGCGTGCAGTTTCAGAGCCCCCCCACAAGGTCTAAGCAAGTTTTTTAGTCATTTTAATTTAACCTTTATTTACCTAGGCAAGTCAGTTAAGAACAAATTCTTATTTACAATGACTGCCTACCCTGGCCAAACCCGGACAACGCTGTGCCAATTGTGCACCGCCCTGTGGGACTCCCAATCACATCCGGTTGTGATACAGCCGGGAATCGAACCAGGGTCTGTAGTGACGCCTCTAGCACTGAGATAAAGTGCCTTTGACCGCTGCGCCACTCGGGAGCCCAAGTTGCTGTTGAAAGCTAATTTCCTACAATTCTACACATATTACCATGGGGCAGAGAGAAAAATGTGCAGTATAATAGGGAATCTCATGCGATTCGATACATTTTGCAATGAGGCTGAAAGAATTTCACATTTTGTAAGCTAACTTCCTGCTATTCTACACATTTTGCCATGAGGCTGAGATTTTTTTTTTACAGCTAATTTCTTGTTTTTCTATTATTTTTGCCATGGTTTATGACCTGTTCATATGCTATCTGAGGAGGAGAGGGGGAAAGTTCCAGGGGCCCCCCCAAGGTTGCCTGGGGGAAATAGTAGACTTCCTGAAAAACAGAGATGTTATGAAATATTGTTCTTGCATATTTGAATTATGAATTTCAGTTTTTACATTTCAAATTCATTTTTATGTCTTGATTTTAAGCAGGACTCAAATGAGTAAGATGAAAAAACAGGACAATTACAAATATCCATGAGCGTGCCCCTTCAGTGAATACAAATAGTTAGCAACAAAAGGAGAACAGGTGATTTTCAAAGTCTTAATGTGGCATAGTGTATTATTTATCTCCACAACCCACGTGCACAGAAAGAGTCACTATAATAAAATAGTTGTTTGACGTCACTTTTCGTGAACAAACAAAATGTTTCTAATGAATTGCTTTGCTGATCTACAAGTTGCATGAGTGTGAGTCGTTGAGAGAAATAAAGAGCTTAGTTAGCTACGCATATAACTACCACGTCATTATAGTTACATACTGTATAAGAAATATGTCACCACACATGACATACAGTGCCTTCAGAATGTATTCATACCCCATGACTTATTCCACATTTTGTTGTGTTTTGTTGAGATATTTCTGTATTTAATTTTCAATAAATTTGCAAAAATGTCTAAAAACAAGTTTTCACTTTGTTATTATAGGGTATTGTATGTATATGAGTGAGAAATATATATCCAAATATATATCCATCCTGAAAGAATGCCTAGAGTGTACAAAGCTGTCATCAAGGCTAAGGGTGGCTACTTTGCAGAATCTGAAATCTAAAATAAATGTTGATTTGTTAAACACTTTTTTGGTTATTACATGATTCCATATGTGTTATTTCATAGTGTTGATGTCTTCACTATTATTCTACAATGCAGAAAATAGTAAAAATAAAGATAAACCCTTGAATGAGTAGGTGGGTCCAAACTTTTGACTGGTATTGTATATGTATATTTCCTTACACATCCTGTGTTGTGTGCTTGTTATTTTACCAGGTACAGCAGGGATGTCTACCAATGGCATGCCCATATTTTTGTGAGAAATTACACTGGTCACTCAAAACATTTATCAGTTATTCAAGTATAAATAGCACTCACTTTAGATCAAGGTCTGCAAAAACACTTTAGTAATTGTTAGTAAATGGTTTATTTATGTGGGGGTAATGATTAATACATGGTGAACACACAATTTATAAATGCCTTATAAATGGTTTATTACTTTAAAATAAAGTGTTACCCATCCTCGTTGTGAATGACACATACACTTTATTAACTACACTCATCCAGTAGAGGGTCGGACCCCCCTTTGTTTCCAGAACAGACTGAATTAACGTGTGCCAGGAAAACATTACCCACACTACATTACACTACATGGTTCCATAGGTGTTATTTTATAGTTTTGATGTCTTCACTATTATTCTACAACGTAGAAAATAGTAAAAATAAAGAAATACCCTTGAATGAGTAGGTGTGTCCAAACTTTTGACTGGTACTGTATATGGGTCAATGTCACTATTTTGACATATTCTAATGAGACCATGTTGAGCTAAAAGGGCTTTGGGAAACTCAGCCCAGGTCCAGAAACTAAAGATGGTATAGTGAAAGCATTTGTAATGAAATGAGCGTGACAGCCATAGCATCAGGGAGCCATTATGGGAGCCTCATCTCACAGTCACACGTCACGTCGTGTACAGTCTGTGTTGGAACTGAGGGTGTTAGCTTGTTTATTGTTRACACAAATTGTAGGGGGGTCAGGGGGGACATAGGTGTGTGTGTGTGTGTGTGCCTGTGTGTGCGTGTATGTGTGCGCGTGTTCATTCCACTTCAAAGACCCCGACTGGCAGGCGTGACAGAGAGAGGTGTGTGTGAGGGAGGTGGGAGGGGAGAAGTGCCTGTATAAGGCCAAGGTGAGATTCTTGGTGGTGTGATGGCTAGCAGCTGGTCCACTGGTCACTCAACAGGATGGCTATTCTCCTGCCACTCACTGTCACACAACAAACAACCAAGTATAGTTAATATTGATATTAGTATTGATAACAACACTAATCTTGGTACTATTACTATATACTGGAAGAATACTGTATATACGGTATATATACCTTTGTCTTACAGGTGTTGAAAGTCACTTATTCTTCAACATTGAAATCACTATAACATTCATCAATCTAAGCTGCCATAGGAACAATAATGAATAAGGAAAACTGTGAGCTAGTTTGTCACAAATACTGTACATTATTGTGGAACTGTTCAGAGGTGATTTTGTTTGAAAACTTAAAACATAACATCACTGTAACATATCTATATGGCATTATATGAGTTTGAAATGAGGGTTCCTTGACCCAAAGGTGACCAATGGAAAGTGCAAACTTGGTAAATGAGTGCAATAAAGAGTTTCAATTAAGTCAATCAATCAATCCCCGCTAAACAGTTTCAGTTTTGAGGCTCAGAGGATTCACCCTTCCCCCCTCGGTAGCTCTACGCTCATGGGGAAAGAATGCTTTGAAGTTGTATCCGGGGAGGCCTGCTGATGCCCCTTTGTTTACCTCCCCTTCACCCTTTAAACCCTTGCAGCCTGCTCAAAATAGCTCCTCGCTTTTCTGTCTAGTGAAGCAGCACCACAAGGACTTTGATTGCGTTTGAAATGGCACCCTAGTCTGGGCTCACATGTTCAAAAGTAGTGCAGTATTTAGGGAATATGTTGACATCCTGTCTTTTCCAGCCCTAGGATACGTTGATGAGCAACATTAAAGGGATACTTTACGCAAAATAAACAGCCAATAATGTTCACTGATGCTCACCTGGGGTAGTGTCATTCCAACCAAATTGCATAAAAATATGATTTCCGATATGTTAATCTTCCAAGAAAATAGCATGCTAGCAACGCTAGCACCGTAAATGAGTTTACTCTGGGTAATTTGAGTTTCTGGAGAGGGATGGAAAGGGTCTACTCACACCCAATCAGCCAGCAGCCACTGGCAATCACTACTCCACTCATACCTCATTTTTCAATATGAAGTTCCACTTTCGGGAGCAACGTGAGCAAAGCATGAGAGCTGAAGCTATCTGATGAGTAGGTTCAACAATCTGCAGACACTCTTTTAAGTTTTGTTTTTAATGACAAACTTTGATTTGGGTTTTAGGGCACACGTGGTCATACTGACTAAGAATTTGTACAAGTACAAAGGGAACACCTGTTATTTGGTCTGAAGAAACATGTATACTGTAGATTTTTTACAATAGAACAAAGGGGTCAAATATAGGTTAAGAGAATAAATCTTTTTTTTTTTTTTTACAAATACTGATTTTTTTCTGTTATTCCATTCGGGAAATAACAGGTTCAATCTTTGTGCTGGTGCACCCTGTAAATAAATCCGGCCTTAAGAAATCTGATCGCTCTGAAAGGTCTGTACCTGGAAGAAGGTAAGTGGATAAGAAAGTATTATTTACCCTATGTTATGTACTAGGGCTGGGAATTGCCAGGGACCTCACAATACGATATTATCATGATATGTAGGTGCCGATACGATATATATTGCGATTCTCACGATTCTATATGTATTGCGATTCGATACTGTGATTTTATTGCGATTCGTTCCAAACATATTGTACACCATATGTCTGCTGCAGAGGGACAAGAGAGAGCCATGAGAAAACAAGTTTGAAAGTGCTCAAAACAAATGGGCTCCYTATTTAAAAAGAAGATGGAGAACAAGCTATAAAGGAAAAATTGTGGAGTTTTGGTGCAGGGACAGCCAACTAGTGCAAAAATAATTTTGAGATATTGTCAAAATGATACGATACATCATAAAAAATAATATAACTATGAATTTTTCCCCCATCACTGTACTTACTGTATGTGTCTATGCATTTCTACATTTCACTAAGCACAGAAATGTCATGGTAAGCAATGACTTTATACATGCCAAGTAACCCCATCAAGATAGGCACCTGGTGAGCAAACGATTGACCATCCATCTCAATTCATACATTTCATGGCCTCAGCAGGGTATTGGTATTGTTATTTCAATACTGTCTGAAATATTTCACTCTCCCTGTAGGGAGAATTCTGATGACTCCAGAGTTCTATTGTTCCACAACCTGTCTCTCATGGCCTAGTTCTGTAATGTGAGGATAACCCTTGTACCCTATCTGAGGAAACATACCCAGGCTGTAAAGGCTCCCTGCTATGAGGATATTTAGCTTCCCCTTCACCACACCCACACAACAAGCACGCACACACACACACACAGCACACACACAACACACACACACAACACCACACACACACACACAACCACACACACACACACACACACACACACACACACACACACACCACCACACACACAACACACAACACAACACACACACCCCACACACACTAGGGTGACTTTGGGCAGGAGCACAGGCCATCAATGGTGCTTGTTGTTGGGTTTTTACTAGGCATTGACCAAGCAAACACTAGCTTCTGTACATATGTCATGTGCTGCCTTCCTGTCCCTTTTCGTTTAGGTCGTTTCAAGTTCTTGGAGCTGGAACGTGTTCCACGTCATTACACCTGAAAATAGATGTTGCTGGGTTATTTTAAACTTGGTAGAGTGTTGTTCTCTTCTTCCCAGAGCCAATGTGTGTGTGTGTGTGTGTGTGTGTGTGTGTGTGTGTGTGTGTGTCTGTGTGTGTGAGAGAGAGTGTGAGTGTGTGTTGTTATTGTTGTTGTTGTCACTCTCCTCTATCCTCACTCTCTCCCCACTTCTCACAAGGACATTTAGTCCTTTAGTCCTCATTCAAAACAAGGTCACCACGTGACCCGGTAGGAGAAAGACTCTCAGGAATCCCAGGTCACTGAAATAGAGGAGATTGAAGAGAAAGAAGAGGGAAGGGAGGAGAGGCGTGTGTGTGTTTGTGAGTGTGCATTGCGTGCTTGTGAAGCGGAAGCTAAATATCGTCACATGCCAAGCACCATGTCTCCCCCTTACATCATCCCCCTCACCTTCCTACACCTGCCCTCCCTCCCTTCCTCCCTCCWCCTCCATGGCAGTGACAAATAGCGGGTGGTGCGTTGGCAGTCAGCGCTGCTGGGAAAGTTGGACCCCCGCTTCTAAGCCCCTATGATAATGAGCCACGGTGTTATGTAACAGAGTAGCAGGGAGCTCTGTGGAACCAAAGGGAACAAGAGGAGGCTTCTTCTCCGAACCCGAGTGAAGGAATGCCTGTAAATCCATACATTAGCTAAGTGCCTCCATGACCGGCCCTATTTATACTCTGTAAATCGCTGTCATAAATGGAACCACTGTCATTATCATTTTTTCAAATCATTTTTACACCTCGGCTTTAATTCATAAAGGATGTTTTAAATGAATATTAACACAGGTTCTATTACATCTTCATTCGGGTTRAATGAGAGCATGCACGTGCCGTGGCGGTGGATAGAACAGTGCTTCAGTCATGTGTGGTATGATTATGGTGCTGTAGGCCAACTATAGTATATAGTGCGTGGGTAGAGAGTCATTATCGGATAAAGTGTGTCATTGGTATCTGGGTAACCCTTTATTTGAACTGCACGTCATGAAGACGTTAATTGGAGTTTGGGTGCGATTAGGTGCTATGACTATATACTGTATGCAGAGCCATCTCCAATTTGCCAATTTGGACCTCACTCACACATGTCATCTTGTGGATCTCGAGGTGAGTGCTATTGGGGGGGGGTGCACTTCCTCCTGCAAACAAACAAATGACTCGCAATGACTATATCAACATTATTGTGTGGCCATCGAGGATAGATGATAGATTATATGGATTTGGCCACACATTCTTATGACTTTCTGTCCAAAGTGTGTATCTTTTGCAAATGAAAATGGGAACGGTTTTGGAGTTGCTTTGTTGCACCCAGCAATTAAGTTCTTGTTACAAATGCTATTACAATGTTATGTTTTGGTACTTGTGCAACTTTGGTATTTTGAAATCAAGAGTCATATAGCACAAGGCTGGTAAGGACTGCAATGCAGTGACATTCAATCAATAATGACATTCCCTGGATTGTGCGCCTATTGCTGTACGAATTCTGATATTTCACACTCTCTTGGCTAAGAGATTCTCTCACATATACATCAGTCTCCTATGGCATCCCCTTTCATTCAAGTTTGTCTTATGAGACTCTATGAATAAGAGGCTCGGGTCTTGACCTGGGAGGAGAAGCTAGAGCTGACTAAGCAGAACAATGCAAAACTAAGCAGAACAATGCCGGATTKTATTATACCTGGCGACGTAACGTCTCTATTCTCTCTAGACACACCCAAGATAGATTTTCCAGTTCAGAGCACAAAAGAAGCATGAGGGTATTTATTCTCATTGGCWAATACGACAAGCACCAAAGTCTCCTCACTTCTCAGGTGAAATATCAGATGTGGATCCATTATGAAAGGCAGAAATGGATGCGTGCACAGAGTATTATAGCAGGACTTCTGCTGCAGGTGTGTCCAAGGTAAGAAAGCAAAAAATACCCATTTTATGGTGGATAATCATGCCTAATATATTTTACCTTACCACCAATTTAAATACAAAATATGACAAATTCGATACAGTACAGTGAAAATAGGTATTTAACTCAATGCACTGCAAACAATGATGGCAAGTGGAAACAGAGAAAGATCAACAGTGATAGTTATCTTGGACTGGGCCAATGACTTGTGTAAGAACAGTGAGTATCTATTGGTCTGTGGTTAATGTCACTGCAGCCTCTGGGAGAGCAGGGTTACATCAGAACCAGCTGATAAGGCCAGTAGGGTTCAGAGAATTAGCTCATTGCGAGGAAACCACTAACCTGAATMATTTTTCTCAGCATCCTATCTGCCCAATATCAGTATACCCTTTGGGAGTCCTCACATATTGAATCTGGGTATAAGGTACTTTAAGAATTTTTTGGGTTGAAAAAGTATGCATTTTGACAACATAGACTAACTAACATTCACTTACTGTGAAAGTCCAAAAAAAGTGATCTGGGGGTCCTAAAAAAGTGATCTGGGAGAACCCTAATGATATGTCAAAATGTTGTATTTTTTTTCAGGGTCCAATACAGTAATCTGAACACGGCCCTGGATGGTCCAAAACCTAACCTGGAAGTATAAGAAAATGATCTGGGACAGATGATCCAAGTAAGTTATCTGTTGGTGTCATTCCAACCAAGAAAGTGATCATCCAAAGATAAATAGCCTATTATGAATACCTGCCTTGGGACTCATGGCATGGATGGAAATGTGATGCCTTGGATGAACTTTTATTCCATCCGAGCTACAAAAGCTGGCCAATTCATTCAGTACAAGAAAGTTATCTAAAACCCTAACAATAACTGGACCCTGACATTAGATGAAAAAGTCGGAGTCACACTTTATTTGGATAGTCCCATATAGACGATCTATAAATGGTCATACTTTCAACAAACTATATGTTGATAAGCAACTGCTTGCTAAGTTTACAGTTAGGGTTAGGTTTACAATAAGGGTAATGGTTAAGGTTAGGATTAGGGTTACGTTTAGGGTTAGGAGGATATGGGTTAGTGGATAGTTAGTTGAACTGTTGTTGACAGTTATTGAATATCTACTGAACATTCTACAAGCCATCTACAAACCATCTACTTGGGACAATCCAAACAAAGTGTTACCAAAGTTGGGGTTAATTTTGAAGCCTTTGTTGTTCTCATCACTCACTCTACAAGTGGCATGGATGTCCCAGAGCAGTGACAGGTTTAAGTTTGTCAGTGTGTGTGTGTGTGTGTGTGTGTGTGTGTGTGTGTGTGTGTGTGTGTGTGTGTGTGTGTGTGTGTGTGTGTGTGTGTGTGTGTGTGTGTGTGTGTGTGTGTGTGTGTGTGGGTGGGTGTTTTCAAGTCTATCTCTGTGGTGTGACATGAGGAGGTCAACAAACCCCTCTCCTGCTTCACAGCTCCTTATCAGCTGACACAGGATGCCTTCTCACGAGAGGCTTACATGCTGGCACACAGGCTGGCATACTCTCTCATGTTTCCATGATGCCAGTCATGGAAATCCGGGGCGTAAAGTAAGACTGGCATGGAGGAAATGGGTTATGACATCAAAGCATGCAGACTTTGAAAAGTGCTGTATCTGTAAGTAATTCTCCCTTATGTTGTCATCAGAAAGTTGCAAAAGCAGATAACTTACAGGGACAATAGAAGTAATGTCTCTGAAAAGATCACCAACGACAACTTGTTGACCCCGATCATTTCAGAATGTCATGCCTTAGAAGACATTCAAAGAGCTGTGATTGTATTTAGCACCGAACTGCAACACATGAAGGCTAGTTTTTCTGAGACACAATTCTTATTTTGTTGTACATTTCTGACAAATATTCATATCAGAATGAAACATAATAGGATGCAAACAAACACACTGCGCCGTCATGGCACTTTTGAAGCAATGTCTCGGGCATTCGAGGAGATCACATTTGGTGTGGATGTGTAAAGTAAACGCTGTGGCGGCTCAAGTGTAAAATACTGCACCTTTAAAGTCAAGTTCAGTGCGATGTCTCCACAGTGCGGTTTGTTTGCCCTCGTGAAAAGGTACTACTGAATAACTACTCATCACTACTACTCAAGATCTACACAAAACTTACTGGTTTTACTACTTGATTGCTATTGACATGTGTAGTAAACCAGTAGTGATTTATGTAGTAATTTAAGAAGTGATGAGTGATAAATTGTGACGTTTCATTACTTGTGAACACTACATTATGTCCTACTCAAATCACTACATAATTCTCCCTTAATGACTACTGTGTAACTACTGAGCTTTTGGGTCTCTACTACCTAAAACCTACACATACCTACACAATTCCAACATGTTCACTATTTAATTACTACACAAGGCCTACACATTACTGCTGTTTGCCAACTCAATCCCTTTTGAATTCCTACTGCCAGTGCCATCTATGCRTTTAGTGTTGTGTCACTACTGACCACTACTGAATTGCTCCTGATCGCTTTTAATTTACAACATAAACCCTTCTGAATTACTATTGAAAACATTTACTACTGTTTGCCTATTCAAAATCACGATTGAGATCTTCTTGTTTCACTACTGTGTTACTGCTAGAGTAGTTCACATGTTATTTCCTCAAGTTTATGTTAACTATAGTTACAGTTGAAGTCGTAAGTTTACATACACCTTAGTCAAATACATTTAAACTCAGTTTTTCACAATTCCTGACATTTAATCATAGTAAAGATTCCCTGTCTTAGGTCAGTTAGGATCACCACTTTATTTTAAGAATGTGAAATGTCAGAATAATAGTAGAGAGAATGATTTATTTCAGCTTTTATTTATTTCATCACATTCCCAGTGGGTAAGGTTTACACACACTCAATTAGTATTTGGTAACATTGCCTTTAAATTGTTTAACTTGGGTCAAACAAGCTTCCAACAATAAGTTGGGTTAGTTTTGGCCCATTTCTCCTGACAGAGCTGGTGTGACTGAGTCAGGTTTGTAGGCCTCCTTGCTCGCACACGCTTTTTCAGTTCTTCCCACAAATTTTCTATAGGATTGAGGTCAGGGATTTGTGATGGCCACTCCTTGGTCCTTAAGCCATTTTGCCACACCTTTGAAAGTATACTTGAGGTCATCGTCCATTTGGAAGACCCGTTTGCAACCAAGCTTTAACTTCCTGACTCATGTCTTGTGATCTTGTTTCAATATATCCACATAATTTTCCTGCCTCATGAAGCCATCTATTTTGTGAAGTGCACGAGTCCCTACTTCAGCAAAACACCCCGACAGCATGATGCTGCCACCCCCGTGCTTCACAGTTGGGATGGTGTTATTCGGCTTGCAAGCCTCCCCYTTTTCCCTCCGAACATAACAATGGTCATTATGGCGAAACAGTTATATTTCTGTTTCATGAGACCAGAGGACATTTCTCCAAAAAGTACAATCTTTGTCCCCATGTGCAGTTGCAAACCGTAGTCTGGCTTTTTTATGACGGTTTTGGAGCAGTGGCTTCTTCCTTGCTGAGCGGCCTTTCAGGCTATGTCGTTATAGGTCTCATTTTACTGTGGCTACAGATACTTTGGTACCTGTTCCTCCAGCATCTTCACAAGGTCCTTTGCTGTTTTTCGGGATTGATTTGCACTTTTTGCACCAAAGTACGTTCATCTCTAGAGACAGAACGCCTCTCCTTCCTGAGCGGTATGACGGCTGCGTGGTCCCATGGTATTTATAGTGGCGTATTATTGTTTGTACAGATGATCGTTACCTTCAGGCGTTTGGAAATTGCTCCCAAGGATGAACCAGACATTTTTCTGAGGTCTTGACTGATTTCTTTTGATTTTCCCATGATGTCAAGCAAAGAGGCACTGAGTTTGAAGGTAGGCCTTGAAATACATCCACAGGTACACCTCCAATTGACTCAAATGATGCCAAATTTTCTGGACTTTTCCAAGCTGTTTAAAGGCACAGTCAACTTAGTGTATGTAAACTTCTGACCCACTGGAATTGTGATACAGTGAATTATTGTCACGCCCTGACCTTAGAGTGCCGTTTTATTTCTCTATTTGGTTAGGTCAGGGTGTGATTTGTTTTCTATTTCTTTGTTTTTGGCCGAGTGTGGTTCCCAATTAGAGGCAGCTGTCTATCGTTGTCTCTGATTGGGAATCATACTTAGGCAGCCTTTTTTCCCACCTGTGTTTTGTGTGTAGTTATTTTCTGTTTAGTATCTGTTTACCTGACAGAACTGTTCGCTTTCGTTTTGTTACTTTTTTCGAGTGTTTCTTTGATCAATAAAATCATGATCACTTTCCACGCTGTGCTTTGGTCCACTCATTCCGACGAGAGCCGTTACAGAACTACCCACCACCAAAGGACCAAGCAGCGTGGTCAGGAGGACTGGACCTGGGAGGAAATCCTAGACGAGAGAGGACCCTGGAGGCAGGCCGGGGAGTATCGCCGTCCGAAGGAGGAGATAGAAGCAGCGAGGGCAGAACGGCGACGTTACGAGGTGTTAAACCATCGAGGCAAGCACGAGAGGCAGCCCCCAACTATTTTTAGGGGGGGGGGGGCACACGGGGGGATTGGCAGAGTTAGGGTTTAGACCTGAGCTAACTCCCCGTGCTTACCGTGGGGAGCGTGTGACTGGTCAGGCACCGTGTTATGCAGTGATGTGCACGGTGTCTCCAGTACGCATTCATAGCCCGGTGCGCTCTGTTCCAGCTCCCCGCAGTTGCCGTGCTAGAGTGGGCATTCAGCCAGGAGGGGTTGTGCCGGCTCAGCGTTCCTGGCCTCCGGTGCGTCTCTTTGGCCCAGGTTATCCTGCGCCAGCTCTACGCACGGTATCCCCAGTTCGCCAGCACAACCCAGTGCGGCCTGTTTCAGCTCCCCGCACTTGCCGGGCTACGGGGGGTATCCAGCCAGGACGAGTTGTGCCAGCTCTGTGCTCCAGACCTCCGGTGCGCCTCCACGGCCCAGTGTGTCCTGCGCTGGCTCTACGCACTATGCCTCCAGTGCGCCGTCATAGCCCAGTGCGTCCTGTGCCAGCTCTCCACAGTCACCGAGCTAGAGTGGGTATCCAGCCAGGACGTGTTGTGGCAGCTCCACTCATTAGGCTGCCAGTACGTCTCCTCAGTCCGGTGAGACCTGTTCCGGCTCCACGTACGAAGCCTCCAGTGATGATCCATGGCCCAAAGCCTCCAGAGATAATCCTTGGCCTGAGCCTCCAGCGACGGTCTCCAGTCCGGAGCCTCCGGCGACGGTCCCCAGTCCGGAGCCTCCGGCGACGGTCCCCAGTCCGGAGCCTTGCTGCGACGTCCCCAGCAGTCCGGAGCCTGCAGCGACGGTCCCCAGTCCGGAGCCTGCAGCGACGGTCCCCAGTCCGGAGCCTCCAGCTACGGTCCCCAGTCCGGAGCCTCCAGCTACGGTCCCCAGTCCGGAGCCTCCAGCTACGGTCCCCAGTCCGGAGCCTCCAGCGATGGTCCGGAGTCTCCAGTGGCAGTCCCCACCTTTGCTTATTAAATCTGGTCACGAACATAGGCCTACGGCTGCACCAAATTCTTATTTCAAAAACATCTAAGCTGTGTTCGAATACCCATACTAACATACTGTATACTACATACTATTAGTTAATTTTAGTATACTGTAAATGATCGGTATCCTTTCAGTTGAGTGTACTAGCGCTACTACCGGAAGTTGATACTGTTGCTATGTAATTTCTTGCTAGCTTGTTAGCATAACAAATTACTAGCTAGACATCTTAAGACTTCAATAACAATGTCCATTGAGAACGCACAATGACTACACCACTTAGCTAAGCTAAGAATGACATGAATAATCAAGTCAATAAACGTTGGGTAGTTAGTTAGACAACATATAGTTAATGTACTGGCAAGCTCGATATATTAGTAGCCAACTAACGTTAGGTAGATAGCTAACATACCGGTACATAGAAGCAACTGCTGTAATGATATGGTATGCGATTACTAAGGCTAGCATAGCTAACAAATTGTCAGCCAACTTAATGTAGCTTATTTGAAAAGTCATTACTTTATTACATTGCTCAACATTTCTTAACATTTGTCATAATTAGTTCAAGCAATTCATTTATATCCGTTCTCGTTGGACCTTTTCTTCTTCTATGGTATATTGGCGATCAACACAATGTAATGTGCATCTTGCCACCTACTATGCGGGATGGAAACAGGATTCTCCCGATAAAATTGAACCACCGAAACAACGGCCAATAAATAAATCAAATAAACTAAATCAAACAACTTTTCTGTTAAAAATAAATAAATAAAACAGATGTCATCTCTTCTGGTCCCAGTACCCCTTCAAAGTCTTCAGATGTAAAATCCCGCAGCCACAATTATGTCCAGTTTCTTCGACTTCTTTGAGACATGTGCTGTAGTTTATAACTGTGGCAAAGTTGTGGCCACCTTTTTAACACACAGGGTCTCTTTTGTCTGTCAGCAAACACTTACTACAAGCTGTGGTGCATCCACTACTATATCTTCACTAGCATCACTTGTTTCGTCCCCAAACCACTGCAGTGTAAGAATTGTAAAGGATTTGGCCATGTTTCAAATATGTGCAGACAAACAGAGTACAGTGCATTCGGAAAGCATTCAGACCCCTTGACTTCTCCATATTTTGTTTCGTTACAGCCTTATTCTRAAATTGATTAAATTGTATTTTTCCCTCATCAATCTACACACAATAACCCATAATGACATAGCAAAAACAGATTATTCTATATTCTTTTGCAATTTATATTGTTTTATCCGAAAATATTACATTTACATAAGTATTCAGACCCTTTACTTAGTACTTTGTTGAAGCACCTTTGGCAGCAATTACAGCCKAGAGTGTTCTTGGGTATGACGCTACAAGCTTGGCCCACTGTATTTGGGGAGTTTCTCCCATTCCAGATCCTCTGAAGCTCTGTCAGGTTGGATGGGGAGCGTTGCTGCGCAGCTATTTTCTGGTCTCTCCAGAGATGTTCAATCGGGTTCAAATCCGGGTTCTGGCTGGGCCACTCAAGGACATTCAGAGACTTGTCCCGAAGTCACACCTGCATTGTCTTGGCTGTGTGCTTAGGATAGTTGTCCTGTTGGAAGGTGAACCTTCGCCCCCAGTCTGAGGTCCTGAGCGCTCTGGAGTAGGTTTTCATCAAGGATTAATTAAATCTAAAACACTGTTTTCGCTTTGTCATTATGGGGTACAGTGTGTAGTTTGATGAGGGATTTTGTTTTTTWAAATCCATTTTAGAATAAGGCTGTAATGTAAGAAAATGTGGAAAATGTCAAGGGGTCTGAATACTTTCCGAATGCACTGTACTCTATTCGTCTGCACACACTTGAAACATGTCCAAATCCTTTACAATTCTTACACTACAGTTGTTTGTGGACGAAAGCTCTTATGGCTTATCTTACATAACCAAGCTTCACATGCATAGGTCTTTTTCTTTATCAAAAAACAACAGGACCGACAGACATTATTATTTTCCTCCATTCACTCAGCGGGTCAAACGCCGGGCACCAACCACACCAGGAATTCTCTTCAGGTATTCAATCTGAACATCAGTCATCACCCAAAATGACTCCTTTGACGGGTGCTCTACTCCGAAGTTCAAAATACAAAACTTCTGTTGTCCGGATTCTTTCGAGGACCACTGAAATCTTCCTCTGCTGTTCAGAAATACAATTAAGCAAAATAAGACCACTCCTGGCCACTCTGACAGACTCCACTTTTCCAAGTGCATACTTCACAATTTTCAACTCCTCAAATGGGTTTCCTACATATGCATCCTTACTCAACAAACACATCCCAACAAGAAGCGATTCATTATCATTTTCACACGTATCCTCCACTCCCAATTTTAGACTATTTCCTTTTTGTTCCAGTTTTTGATACTACTGTTGTCCATTCAAAACATTGGTCTTCACCAAATTTGCTTAATTCCAATTCAGCATCCACTTCCACCAGCGTCCCACTGCTTGTATACTTTCTATTTTGTCGAATGTAGTACGACATCTGGGAACTTTTGGCATACTTAGGGTGCATTCGTAAATTCACTCTGGCCATCTACTCCGATTTCAGAACACTCTGGTCTGAGTGTGCCAGAGTGCACAATACCTGATGAATTTATGAATGTTCAACACCAGTTGGACCATAAACAAATCAGCTTAATTAAATTGTTGCCAGCAGCACAGTTAGTCACCAACGCTCTGGATAACATAAAACAGACTAACCAGCTCTGCAAGGGTGAGTAAAATAGTGTGAGGTGTTCTCTCATTTCTGTCTGTAAGTAGCTAGCAAGCTAGCCAACATTAGCCAGTTAGCTTGGGTACGTGACTGTCATTGTGACGTCAGAACGCTCAGATCAACCCACTCCTTGGCCAGAGCATCCAGTGCGCTCTGAACGCTCTGAATATACTATCAGACAATCTGGCAACGCTCTGAATTTACGAATGCCCAGAGCGCCTTCTGAGCGATCTCTGGCACTCCAGCGTGAATTTACGAACACACCTAGTATCCGTACTATGACCAATAAGCATACTACGTACTTAATTTACGTCACCAAAATAATGGTTAGTGCGGTTAGTATGAAGTGCGGTTAGTATGAGTATTCGAACACAGATCTAGTCTGTTTTTCAGAACCCAATATTTGCGTGTCTTGACTGTTGACCAATGACCAGTCATCAGTATTGGCGCGCAAAGGCGGGCTCACCTATACAGCAGACTAGTGACCAGAAAGCGCTTGTTTAATTTTCTCCGGGTTTACTGGCAAAAACAGAGTAGTCTATCTACGTTAATAATAATCATATAAATACATATTTTCCAGAACAATAGGCTACCTGGTGATTCCATTGATCATCTTCATATTTCAGATAGTTATAATTAGTCCATATACCTCAGTGATGGTACTACTGGCTATAGCTGTAACATGGCACTACCTTCAATAATTATAGGATGAAGATGTAAACATAGTCTGGCGAATTAATTACAATATTTATGAGGAAGGAAAAGGCTACAGACAGATCATGCTTTCCTTCTGATACTTCAACCCCGCTGCATACAGGTACCCTGTATGATCCTGCTAGCTCTGGACTCCAAAGTGACAATGTGACATGATATCCCTAGTTGATATTGACTGCTAACATGAATGACTCAGCTCAAAATGCAGGTCTAAAACGCAGTTTATTTCTGTATCTTGCGTTTTGAAAATGCATCACCTTTTATGGCTGGAATGACAGGTTACATTTGCGTAGCAATCGTGCCTGCGAGTTCGCCCTGTGTGCGCGTGCATGCAAGCTTTAACCCACTCCTTTTTGGGGTCGTGGGTCAAAAAGAACCACTGAGCAAGCGAACAGATTACTGATGTGCTGTACAGCTAGCTATAGCATCGGGTGCAGCGCAAACGTCAAATTGTAGGAAGAGAGAATTGCCATACATACATATTCAGCTACCAAAATTGTTTGGTTATCAAGAATATTGACTGCTTATTTCGCAAACTCACCAGCAATAGGGGCATAAAGTAACAATTACTAGCATAGGCCTACTGGACTTTTGGTATGTAATAGTTGCATTTGTATGAAGCTTGCATGTGGAATTTGTTGTTAAAATTAATTATTACATAAAATGTGTTGTAGACAAAATAATGAAAATGGCTGTCTGGTAGCCTCAATAAAAATACAAATAGGCTGTCTGGTAGCCTCAATAAAAATACWAATATTTTGTGACTTTAGGACTATAAGGTTATATTTGCACAAAGCATAGTTCTGAGATATTGAACATAAAAGTTTTCATCTCCCAGATCTCTGAACTGTTTTGTAGTGAATTCTTCATTCATAACCCATTAAGATCCTCACCTTAAAGGTACAGTACCTAAAGTACACAGTATCAAAATCCTAATAGAGAACGCTATGGCTCTGAAATGCCAATCTGGTTTCAGCCATAAGATTCTATCTGACACTTCTGAATTAGACATGTTCAGTTTTGAAGAAGACTGTAGCTATTTGAATACATAAATGATAGAATAACACTATTTAACCAAGATAGTCAGAACAAATCATACCACAAACAGACGCTGGCACAAAGACGCACTCAACGAGCTGTAAAAGGCCATAAATAGTACCCGCAAAACACCAGTCTCAACATCAACAGTGAAGAGGCGATTCCGGGATGCTGGCATTCTAGGCACAGTTGCAAAGAAAAAGCCATATCTCAGACTGGCCAATAAAAATAAAAGTTTAAGATAGGCAAAAGAACATTAGACACTGGACAGAGGAACTCTGGCTAGAAGGCCAGCATCCCGGAGTCGCCACTTCACTGTTGACGTTGAGACTGGTGTTTTGCGGGTACTATCTAATGAAGCTGCCAGTTGAGGACTTGTGAGGCTTCTGTTTCTCAAACTAGACACTCTAATGTACTTGTCCTCTTGCTCAGTTGTGCACCAGGGCCTACCACTCTGCTTTCTATTCTGGTGAGAGCCAGTTTGCGCTGTTCTGTGAAGGCAGTAGTACACAGCATTGTACGATATCTTCAGTTTCTTGGCAATTTCTCGCATGGAATAGCCTTCATTTCTCAGAACAAGAATAGATTGACAAGTTTCAGAAGAAAGTTCTTTGTTTCTGGCCATTTTGAGCCTGTAATGGAACCCACAAATGCTGATGCTCCAAATACTCAACTAGTCTAATGAAGGCCAGTTTTATTGCTTCTTTAATCAGAACAACAGTTTTCAGCTGTGCTAACATAATTGCAAAAGGGTTTTCTAATAATAAATTAGCCTTTTAAAATGATAAACTTGGATTAGCTAACACACCGTACCATTGGAACACGTGAGTGATGGTTGCTGATAATGGGCCTCAGTACGCCTATGTAGATATTCCATACCAAATCAGCCGTTTCCAGCTACAATAGTCATTTACAACATTAACAGTGTTTACACTGTTTTTCTCATCAATGTGATGTTATTTTAATGGACCAAGAATGTTGTTTTCTTTCAAAAACAAGGACATTTCTAAGTGACCCCAAACTTTTGAACGGCAGTGTATATAYAGTATATAAATATAGGAYAAAACACACATCACGACAAGAGAGACAACACAACACTACATAAAGAGAGACCTAAAGACACAACATAGCAAGGCAGCAACACATGACAACACAGAATGGTAGCAACACAACATGACAACAGCATGGTAGCAACACAACATGGTAGCAGCACAAAACATGGTACCAACATTATTGGGGACAGACAACATCACAAAGGGCAAGAAGGTAGAGACAATAATACATCATGCAAAGCAGCCACAACTGTCAGTAGGAGTGTCTATGATTGAGTCTTTGAATGAAGAGATTAAGATAAAAATGTCCAGTTTGAGTGTTTGTTGCAGCTCGTTCCAGTCGTTAGCTGCAGTGAACTGAAAAGCGGAGAGACCCAGGGATGTGAGCGCTTTGGGGACCTTTAACAGAATGTAACTGGCAGAACTGGTGTTGTGTGTGGAGGATGAGGGCTGCAGTCGATATCTCATATAGGGGGGAGTGAGGGCTAAGAGGGTTTTATAAATAGGCATCAACCAGTGGGTCGTGCGACGGGTATACAGATATGACCAGTTTACAGAGGAGTATAGAGTGCAGTGATGTGTCCTACAAGGACCATTGGTGGCAAATCTGATGTACGAATGGTAAAGAACATCTAGCCGCTCGAGAGCACCCTTACCTGCCGATCTATAAATGATGTCTCCATAATCTAGCGTGGGTAGGATGGTCATCTGAATCAGGGTTAGTTTGGTAGCTGGGGTGAGAGGAACGATTACAAGTCTAGATTAAACTTTAGCCTGCAGCTTTGATATGTGCTGAGAGAAGGACAGTATACCGTCTAGCCATAGGTAGTAATCACACCTGTGGGGAGAGGATCATTCTTCTTACCAAACCACATGACCTTTGTTTTGGAGGTGTTCAGAACACGGTTAAGGGTAGACAAAGCTTGTTGGACACTAAGAAAGCTTTGTTGTAGAGCATTTAACACAAAATCCGGGGAGGGGCCAGCTGAGTATAAGACTGTATCATCTGCATATAAATGGATGAGAGAGCTTCCTACTGCCTGAGCTATGTTGTTGATGTAAATTTAGAAGAGCGTGGGGCCTAGGATCCTGCCTTGGGGTACTCCATTGGTGACAGGCAGTGGCTGAGACAGCAGATTTTTTTACTTTATACACTGCACTCTTTCAGTGAGGTAGTTAGCAAACCAGGCCAAAGACCCCTCAGAGACACCGATACTCCTTAGCCGGTCCACAAGAATGGAATGGTCTACCGTATCAAAAGCCTTGGCCAAGTCAATAAAAAAAGCAGCACAACATTGCTTAGAATCAAGGGCAATGGTGACATCATTGAGGACCTTTAAGGTTGCAGTGACACATCCATAACCTGAGCGGAAACCATGATTGCATACCAGAGAGAATACTATAGCCATCAAGAAAACAAATCAGTTGATCATTGACAAGTTTTTCCAACACTTTTGATAAACAGGGCAAAATAGAAATAGSCCTATAACAGTTAGGATCAGCTTGATCTCCCCATTTAATTAAAGGACGGGCCGTGGCTGCCTTCCAAGCAATGGGAACCTCCCCAGAAAGGAGATACAGGTTGAAAAGGTCAGAGATAGGCTTGGGGATGATAGGGGCAGCAACCTTAAAGAAGAAAGGGTCTAAATCATCTGACCCAGATGTTTTTTKGGGGTCAAGTTTCAGGAGGAAATGTTGGACGGGCAAGGAGGCATGGCTGAGTCAAATAGGAATCTTGACTTAATGAAGTGGTGATTAAAGAGCTCGGCCATGTGCTKCTTGTCTGTAACAAACACATCATCAACATTAAAGGACAGGGGCAGCTGTGAGGAGGAGGGTTTATTCTCCAGGTCTTTAACCATTTCCAAGAACTTCTTGGGGTTAGACCCACAGAGAGAGAACTGCCCCTTAAAGTAACTAACTTTGGCCTTCTTGATTAGAGGTTGAYTGATTAATTAGGGCCGATATCAAGTTTTCATAAGAATCGGTAATCGGCCCTTTTGGACGCCGATTATGGCCAATTACATTGCAATCCACGAGGAAACTTGAAACACGAGGAAACGTGGCTGACCACCTGTTACGCGAGTGCAGCGTCAAAAGGACCTTGTGGCTGCAAAGAGTGGCTTTCTTATAAAAAAACTATCAATCTTCACATAATCACTAGTTAACTACACATGGTTGATGATATTACTAGGTTAACTAGCTTGTCCTGCGTTGCATATAATCAATGTGGTGTCTGTTAAGTTCACATCAAATCACAGCCTACTTCAACTTTGCCAAACCAGTGATGATTTAACAAAAGYGCATTCGTAAAAAAGCACATGTGTACCAAACCATAAACATCAATGCCTTTCTTAAAATCAATACACAGAAGTATATATTTTTAAACCTGCATATTTAGTTAAAAGAAATTCATGTTAGCAGGTAATATTAACTAKGGAATTTGTGTCACTTCTYTTGCGTTCTGTGCAAGCAGAGTCAGGGTATATGCAACAGTTTGGGCCGCCTGGCTCRTTGCGACTGTGAACTAATTTGCCAGAATTTTACATAATTATGACATAACATTGAAGGTTGTGCAATGTAACAGCAATATTTAGACTTAGGGTTGCCACCCATTCGATAAAATACAGAATGGTTCCGTATTTCACTGAACAGAGGAAACGTTTTGTTTTCGAAGTTATCGTTTCCGGATTGCCCATATTAATGACAAAAGGTTCGTATTTCTGTGTTTATTATATTATAACTAAGTCTATGATTTGATATTTGATAGAGCAGTCTGACTGAGCGGTGGTAGGCAGCAGCAGGCTCGTAAGCATTCATTCAAACAGCACTTTACTGCGTTTGCCAGCAGCTCTTAGCTATGCTTGAAGCACAGCCCTGTTTATGACTTCAAGCCTATCAACTCCCGAGATTAGGCTAGCAATACTAAAGTGCATATAAGAACATCCAATAGTCAAAGGTATATGAAATACAAATGTGTAGAGAGAAATAGTTGACGCGTCATAATTCCTATAATAACTACAACTAAAACTTCTTAACCTGGAATATTGAAGAACTGGGAATATTAAACCGCCAAGTTTCATATTTTCTCATTTTCTGAGCAAGGAACTTAAACTTTTACTTTCTTCTCAAACACTGTGTTTTTGCATTATTTAATCCAAATTGAACATGTTTCATTATTTATTTGAGACTAAATAGATTTTATTTATGTATTATATTAAGTTTAAATAAAAGTGTTCATTGTTCATTCAGTATTGTTGTAATTGTCATTTTTACAAATATATATATTAAAAAAACGTCCGATTAATTTTTGGTCCTCTAATAATCGGTATCGGCGTTGAAAAATCATAATCGGTCGACCTCTATTCCTGATAGCCTGAGTGCACTTATTCTCATTTGCCTAAAACATAATTCTCATGTTAACAATACCACTGAAAATATCAAAAAAAAGAGGTCCAAGCATCTTCAACAGACGGGATCAAGCTGATTCTATACAATTTCATAGAGGCCAGTTCGTGAAGGAAGGCTTGCTCATTAAAGTTTTTTAGCAAGCGTCTAGACAAATCAGGACAGGTCGTTTCACTGAGCACATTACGAACACAGGCTGTAAAACAGTGGTCATTACAGAAAACACCAGACTAATACCTATCATTATTTATTTGTGAGGATAACATCGAGGAGAGTAGCCTTTTCTATGTGTTTGGAGTCATACCTTGTGGGATTGGTACTAATCTGAGAAAGATTTAGGGAGTCCCATTGCTTTAGGACTTGGTCAGGTGGTTTAAACTACCTAGACCAGTAGTTCCTAACCTGGGGGTACATGGCTTATCCACAGGGGTTACTTGAGAAGACACATGAGACTATATGTCTACTGAAAAATACTTCAGGGGTACTCTGGGCAGAGCAAACTTCAGATGGTGATACAGTAACCGAAAAAGGTTGGGAACCACTGCCCTAGACCATACTTAGAGGGAGATGGTAAAGATGTGTTCTGGTTGGTCCATCTGTATTTGTTCATGCTTCTGATTGGACTGCAGATAGAACCTTATAGCTCCAAGTTCAAATTGTTTGAGGCAGATAGAACATTCTAGTTTAATTTTTTTTCACATAAAATGTACATTTTCAAAAATCTAACTTCAGAGACATATGAAGAAACATTTAAAGATCTATTATTATACTGTATGTGACAAACTCATTTTTGACAAAAATGTCAGATAGAATCTTATAGTCCCAAGGTCTTGATTTGTAGCTGTCACGGATCCCTCCGGAACTTTCATCACGCACACCTGTCCCCTATTCCCAGTGATTAGTAATTGTGTAAGTGTGCCCTTGGTTTACCAGTCCTGTCAATTATTGTTACTATGTCCGTTGGTGCGTGTGAGTACCTGTGCTGTGTGTTTTGGCTTTCGTGCCGTTGTGGATTGCGCAGATGATTACGGGTCTCGTCCCGTGTGTTAATCATTGTGCGCGTGTGTTATTTATTCAAGGTACTCCTCCCTCTTTTGTTTTGGGTTTCTACCCTGTGTTTTGTTACATGTTTGTTTGGTCTTCGTCTCCATGCCTTTACACGGCACGCCGTAATTTGGGCTTAATAAAAAAACATATTACGCATTCCTAAGCCTGTCTCCCGAATCTCTTCATGCCAACGTGACAGAATAATCAACCATTAAGGGAGACAGCTGGAATGGCCCGTCCGACGACGCACAAGACATTCTCAAATACCCCACAGGACCACAGGACCGACATCCCCGTTATTTGCAAGAGAAAGCGACGCAGGTACAGAGGACAAAGAGCCGGATGCCTGGTCAGGACCCGGCGAAGGTGACTGGGAAAGCTGCATTACCGTCAATACTACTCGCCAAGGTGCAATCATTGGACAATAAATTAGACGAGGTATGATCACGAATATCCTACCAACGGGACATCAAAAACTGTAATATCCTATGTTTCACGGAATCATGGCCGAATGACGACATGGGGGGGGGGGGGGGGTCCTGTGTCATACTTGTAATTCAACAGCTAGTGCACGAATCTGAGGATGTCTCTAGATTTTGCCGCACTGAAGTAGGTAATATTGTGAATTGCAGGGGTCACACTATCATCTGCCTTAGAGGCTATTATTATCCTAGCGAGTCGGCTCTGTTCATCGGCACAGGAGAGCTCCTGTTCCATTATTATATGCAACCCGGCCAGGACTCACCCACCGCCACAGTGCAGACGGATCGACTATGCACGAGATAGTACCATAGAGAATACAAGTAACACTTCATCCACGGGCTCTCATAAGTCGAGTTACTATATCAAGGGAACTTCAGTTAGCAATCATGTTAAGGCAACCAGAGGAAAGAATTCTAGATCACCTGTACTCCACACACAGAGACGCGTACAAAGCTCTCCCTCGCCCTCCATTCGGTAATCCGAAACACAACTCTATCCTCCTGATTCCTGCTTACAAGCAAAAATTAAAGCAGGAAGCACAGTGACTCGGTCTATAAAAAAAGTGGTCAGATGAAGCAGATGCTAAACTACAGGACTGTTTTGCTATCACAGACTGGAACATGTTTCGGGATCTTCCGATGGCATTGAGGAGTACACCACATCAGTCACTGGCTTTATCAATATAGTGCATCGAGGACGTCGTCCCCACAGTGACTGTACGTACATACCCCAACCAGAAGCCATGGATTACAGGCAACATTTGCACTGAGCTTAAGGTTAAAGCTGCGCTTTCAAGGTGCGGGACTCTAACCCGGAAGCTTAACAAGAAATCATGCTAATGCCTGCCGACGAACCATCAAACAGGAAAAGCGTCAATACAAGGCTGAAATTGAATCATACTACACCGGCTCCGACGCTCGTCTTATGTGGCAGGGCTTGCAAACTATTACACACTACAAAGGGAAGCACAGCTGCAAGCTGCCCAGTGACACAAGCCTACCAGACGAGCTAAATCACTTCTATGCTCACTTCGAGGCAAGCAACACTGAGGCATGCATGAGAGCATCAGCTGTTCCGGACGACTCTGTGATCACGCTCTCCGTAGCCGACGTGAGTAAGACTTTTTTAAACAGGCCAACTGTGTGCTCCGGGCATGTGCTGACCAACTGGTAGGTGTCTTCACTGACATTTTCAACATGTCCCTCATTGAGTCTGTAATACCAACATGTTTCAAGCGGACCACCATAGTCCCTGTGCCCAAGAACACAAAGGCAACCTGCCTAAATGACTACAGACCCGTAGCACTCAGGTTTGTAGCCATGAAGTGCTTTGAAAGGTTGATAATGGCTCACATCAACACCATTATCCCAGAAACCCTAGACCCACTACAATTTGCGTACCACCCAAACAGATCCACAGATGATGCAATCTCTATTGCACTCCACACTGCTCTTTCCCACCTGGACAAAAGGAACACTTATGTGAGAATGCTATTCATTGACTACGGCTCAGCGTTCAACACCATAGTACCCTCAAAGCTCATCACTAAGCTAAGGATCCTGGAACTAAACACCTCCCTCTGCAACTGGATCCTGGACTTCCTGACGGGCCGCCCCCAGGCAGTGAGGGTAGGTAGCAACACATCTACCACGCAGATCCTCAACACTGGAGCTCCTCAGGGGTGCGTGCTCAGTCCCCTCCTGTACTCCCTGTTCACCCACGACTGCATGGCCAGTCACGACTCCAACACCATTATTATGTTTGCAGACGACACAACAGTGGTAGGCCTGATCACAGACAACAATGAGACAGCCTATAGGGAGGAGGTCAGAGTCCTGGCCGTGTGGTGCCAGAATAACAACCTATCCCTCAACGTAGCCAAGACTAAGGAGATGATTGGGGACAGGAAAAGGAGGACTAAGCACGCCCCCATTCTCATCGACAGGGCTGTAGTGGAGCAGGTTGAGAGCTTCAAGTTCCTCGGTATCCACATCAACAACAAACTAGAATGGTCCAAACACACCAAGACAGTCGTGAAGAGGGCACGACAAAGCCTATTCCCCCTCAGGAAACTAAAAAGATTTGGCATGGGTCCTGAGATCCTCAAAAGGTTCTACAGCTGCAACATCGAGAGCATCCTGACTGGTTGCATCACTGCCTGGTACGGCAATTGCTCGGCCTCTGACCGCAAGGCACTACAGAGGGTAGTGCGTACGGCCCAGTACATCACTGGGGCTAAGCTGCCTGCCATCCAAGACCTCTACACCAGGCGGTGTCAGAGGAAGGCCCTACAAATTGTCAAAGACCCCAGCCACCCCAGTCATAGACCGCATGGCAAGCGGTACCGGAGTGCCAAGTCGAGGACAAAAAGGCTTCTCAACAGTTTTTACCCCCAAGCCATAAGACTCCTGAACAAGTAATCAAATGGCTACCCGGACTATTTGCATTGTGTTCCCCCCCCAACCCCCCCAAACCCTCTTTTTACGCTGCTCCTACTCTCTGTTTATCATATATGCATAGTCACTTTAACTATACATTCATGTACATACTACCTCAAGTGGGCCGTCCAACCAGTGCTCCAGCACATTGGCTAACCGGGCTATCTGCATTGTGTCCCGCCACCCACCACTCGCCAACCCCTCTTTTACGCTACTGCTACTCTCTGTTCATCATATATGCATAGTCACTTTAACCATTTCTACATGTACATACTACCTCAATCAGCCTGACTAACCGGTGTCTGTATGTAGCCTCGCTACTTTTATAGCCTCGCTACTGTATATAGCCTGTCTTTTTACTGTTTCTTTACTTACCTATTGTTCACCTAACACCTTTTTTTGCACTATTGGTTAGAGCCTGTAAGTAAGTATTTCACTGTAAGGTCTACACCTGTTGTATTCGGCGCACGTGACAAATAAACTTTGATTTGATTTGACTGGTCCGTCCGGCGCCGCCGCAACTTCGGCAGCTGCAACTGGGCCGTCCGATGTCGCCACAACGGGTCCGTCCGATGACACAACTTCAGCAGCTGCAACTGGCCCGTCCGACGCCGCCACAACCGGTCCTTCCGACGCCACTGCAACTGGTCCGCCCGACTCCCCCGCAACTTCAGCAGCGGCAACTGGCCCGTCCAACGATGACACAACTTCGGCAGCTGCATCGGGTTCTGATCGACCTGCACCTCGTTCCTGTGATCGTCCTCGAGGTCGGTGTCGTTGCGCTGCTAGTGCTGCGCGTCAGGCGGGGGTACTGTCACGATCCCTCCGGAACTTTCATTACGCACACCTGGTCGCTATTCCCAGTGATTTGTAATTGTATAAGTGTGCCCTTGGTTTACCAGTGTCCTTTCGATTATTGTTACTATGTCCGCTGGTGCGTGTGGGTACCTGTGCTGTGTGTTTTGGCTTCCGTACAGAGGTGTGGACTCGAGTCACAAATATGATGACTTGCAACTCGACTTTGACTTTAACACCAATGACTCATGACTTAACTTGAACTTGAGCCTTTTGACTTGAACTGACTTGATACCCTCCCCAAGTCCAAATATTATAAATGATGCTATTTAAAAAGTGTGCGGTGTATCAACTCTTCATTTAACTGATTACAGTTTGAATCGGACAGCAGCCAATCCAATTTGTGCCAGCTGAGAAAAAGTTGCGCGTGGCAGTGCAGAGGAACGTCGGTGGGTGAATTCAGATGGAGCCCTTGGAAAGATGACACCCAACATTTAGATTTTTGGATATAAAGACTACTCTGTAGTAAAAAAAAGAAAACGGATTGCAACTTGCAAAACATGCGGGAAGAACATTACAGACGGAGGCGCAACAACTTCCAACTTTGTTCGACATTTGAAGCTGCACAAAGAACGGTAAGTAGTGGCTAATATAGCCAACAGCTATATATAACTTTCCTAGTGTAGCATGTAGGCTAACGTAACATTAAATCAATGAGCCTCCACACAGTCAGTGCGGGAACGTGATCATTGCACCCAAGATTGAGCTACAACTGGCTGGGCAGTTGATAGCCTAAATCCTGCCTGATGTTACTGCTGTTCCTAAAACCATTGACATACGTTAGCCTACTGTAACCAGACACAGAGTGAGTGTGTGTGTGTGTTAAGGTTGGGCGATTGTGTACAAGCCTACATTGCCCGATTGCGCCCCATAGCGATAGTCGATTGCTATGGGGGGGTGATCTTTCTCATGGCTACCCATGTATTTCCATGAAAATAAAGTTGATTTGGAAAGTAATAAATATAAACCTATTTGTGCAGTAGTGACTATGTGGAACTTGTAGGGATTATGTAGTGAATGTGCAGTTTATGCACTACTCAAGATACATAAGTAGAGTTTTGTAGTGTTATCAGGTAGAGTAATGCTAGCTAATAATGATGTGTGTTTGTATGCGAATGTACAGTATGTTAAATTGGTATACATGCCCATTCTACTTACCTTTTTTGACCTGTTTAACAAGATTAACATTGTTTATCATTCGTTTTTTTGTGCTGTTTACCTCTGTTAGGCGATGGTTGATAATGGCTTGTAATTGTTTGTCTCTTGTGCTTGTCTTTATTTCTAAAGGTTACTTGCAAGGTGGGATAAAGTCACTATTATTCGAGTCACAAGAAAGTCTGAAGTCACGAGGTTAAAGTCTAGTCGAGTCCCAAGTGAAATGGGTCAAGTTTTGAGTCAAGTCCAAGTCGTACATTCTAAGAGCAAGTCGAGTCACATTTTTTCAAGTCAAGTCAAAAATTGACATGCAATGACTTGTTCAGCTACTGTCACATTGGTATGAAGAGATTCGGGACAGGCGCAGGAATGCGTAATAGGTTTTTATGAGCCCAAATTACGGCAAGCCGTGGAAAGGCACGGGGAGGACGCAAACAAACACGTAACAAAACCGGGTAGAAACCCAAAACAAAAGAGGTACCTCAAATAAATAACTGCGCACAATGATTAACACACGGGACGAGAACCGTAATCATCTGCGCAATCCACAATGGCAAGAAAGCAGAGGTGGTACCAAGTCATTGTTTTACAAGTCACAAGTAAGTCTCAGTCTAGAGTCTCACAGTCAAGTCTCAAGTCCTAAACGTTGAGTTTCGAGTCCTAAACAAGTCATAATGTACTCTTCACCAAATATAATACCCTTTCATATTTTTAATAAGAGTAATAGTTAGTATATTACATCTACGCAAATCATGAATGCTTTTAAATCACTATAT